>NW_021318790.1:74161-107401 GCF_001605985.2 Dendrobium catenatum | reverse complement strand
ACTTACCTTCCAACTGATCGTAGTAAGGTCTAGTTTTTTTAATAAAATACAAACATTCCAGAATTTGGTCTTAATCAAAAAGTCAATTTTTCAACCCCTTAATTAAATCATTAAAATATTCAAAAATTCATAAAAGCTCAAAATCATTCTAAAACTCAGAAAATATTGGTTTAATGTTTAAAACACTTAACAAATCCTTTAAAACACAACAACCACCCTAAAGTTGAAGTTTATTGGCTGGACTACTCCGGGCTGCGGGGCTAAGTGTCCTAAGGAGGCTGGTTCCTCGAGCCTGGTGGCACAACGCCACGAATGGATTCTAAAGGGTGTCAAACCTTAAAATGGATTAACTTTTTAATTATTTAACATTTTTAAAAGTCTCTAATTCAATTACATTAATTTGGTTTATCGGCTGGACTACTCCGGGCTGCGGGGCTAAGTGTCCTAAGGAGGCTGGTTCCTCGAGCCTGGTGGCACAACGCCACGAATCAATTAATGGCAAACTTAAATTAATCAACTTTAAAAATCAGTAATTAACTCATTTTTGTATTAATCCACTCCTTTAATTCCAACCAATTTAAATCAACTTAATCAACCCCGATTGCTACTGGGTAACCCAGGCCTACGAGGCTATTAGCTTAGCCCCAAGGAAGGTGAAATAAACTTCACGGCCTCGGTGTGAAACAAAGGTAGTAATCAATTAACTTTTAAAATAAGTTTAATTAAAATTCTTAATTTATTAATACTTAAATTTTAATCTAAATCCCTTTTAAGCCTTAACAAACCCAGACTTTTAGACAACTTCAATTAATAACCCACTTTAGGATCTACCCCAGCCACACGACCTTTCTCACACACTTTAGATGATGTGCTAGGACAACCAACTCTAGATCTAGGTTAGGCCGGTGTTTACTTTACTGCTGTGTGCCGGATTTTTCGTAGTTTTCACTGCATGTTGTGGATGAAATTGCTTTGCTGTGTCTGCTTACTTTTTCTGTACTCTGTGGATGGATTGATGTGTTTGGCGACTAGATTACCCTTAGGTTAGGTACGATCTGGATGTTGACACAGTTTTCTGCAGGTGGCCACGCTCATGCAGGGCAATATAAAAAGGGGGCAAATTAAAAAAATGCATAAATATTATAAACTCTTTGCACAGGTGCTTCAGCTGCTAAAGCCCCCAAATCATAAAAAGAGCGTGGCCAGTGTGTTTACTTTCTTTTCTGCTCATATACAACTGCTTGGGAATAACTGCTTTTTATATATTAATTGCTTAGGATAACCCTGCAGGTGAGTCTAGATTTTTATTTTGATATAAATGTAATTTGTGTAAGTGTCAAGTGTTGTGAAAGTTGATTTTGAGTTGGGATACATAGATCCAAAGCTTGGATTCCAAAGAGGAAAGGATACCCCTTTAGGGAACACTCCTTTTCCATTTGGAAATCCAAATTTGGATCATACCTCTTCCTTACCCAAAGAGGAAAGAGTGGCCTTCCCCCTTAGAGGGAAGTGCCCTCTTGTCCATTTGGGTAATCCACTACGAAGATTCCAAGAAGATTGAAGAAAAGGAGTCCAAAGAAGAATGAAATTGAAGATTTGAAGATTTGAAGATTGAGAGTATCCCACTCAAAATAACTTGCGTCGTTACTAGGTTTAGAATCCGGGTTGTTGTCAGTGGTGCCCGGCCACTTTACTTTCTGTAATATTCTGGTTTGTAATAAGCAAGGCAATTCTGCCTATGGACATTTATTAATTAATTTATATTTGATGTGATGATTTGATTGCCTCTAGGATTACTTGTTTTTACTAGTTTTTTTGGCGATTGCATGCCGTTCTTTGTTTTCGCCTGGATACGTGAGGCTCGTGAGGGTGTGAAATTTTTCTACTCAAAATCTTAAATGTCTAAAATTTTAGTGAGTCTAAATAACATAGAAAGATAACGAATCTAGGGAATTAGCCGGGGATCGACCCCGGGGTCGCATGCATATTTCTGCATTACTCTTTCCTTGCTTTAGACCCTTCCCCGCCTGCGGGTAGAGTCCGGATAGTCTGACCTATGAGGACGAGGTGCCGGACCTGGGGAAGTCCAGTCTTCTAAAAAATTATTTTATAAGCCTGTTTTTAAAGATTTCAAGCATACTTGATTGGAAGTTGTTAACTAGCATGCATTGCATTAGATACAAACCAAAAGAGTCAAAATTTTAATTGCATCAGTTTAGCATTTTAGCACCCAACATAAGTTGAAGGGGCCAATTAGGAAAATCTCTAGATGTCGGCCCCAACTCTCCAAAACTTTAATTACAACGTCCTTACCACTCTTTCATAAAAGACCGGACTCATCTCTTTTAAATCGACTAGGTGGTTAGCTGGCTCCCCAATCCAGGCCGGGGTAAGTCCAGGTTTTGCACTGCATTAGTTAGGATCGGACGACTGTGGTCCAGTGTCCAAAATAGATTTAGGATCCGGGGCAGATCTTTGATTATAAGACCCCAAATTTCGGGAATCTAATCCCAAATTTCTAATAAAATACTCAACTCTAATTAAAGCTTCATTTCAATCCTAAAACATAAAGCCCAACACTTAGATTAAGTTGGGACACTTCCGGAAGGTTCTGGAATCTCAAAGCGTCCCCTACCACTCTCCCCTTGAATCTGTTAATAACTGTTCAATCTCGCTCCATTCCCGTTTGATTTTCCAATAATTATATCCATGCTTTGATATCACTCCTAGAAACTCTAACAAAATTCTGCCACCATTTTAATCGGGAGTTTTCGTAGAAGATTTTTGTCTCCCTGCGATGTAATTAACTATGAGGGCTTGCGCTCGTAGGAGATTTGGAACCCCACACACCTGATTTTAAAATTGATTTTAAAACTTCACTAGATTTCTTTGGGAAAAGTTAAAGAATGATCGTCGTCGTTGCATTAAAAGAATTATCGTAGAATGGTGTCATTTCCCTTTGGGGAGATACATCCTTCTTCGATAAGGCTTTGGATGTGAATGCGACGATCATACTTCTTGAATATTGTAATTGGGTATTTAGTTGAACTCTACTTTGTTCCTTCGGGGCCATATGAAGTTCTCCTTAGAACCCGATAATAATATTCAAGATGAGTTTACATAATTCTAAGTGTTAACACCGTTACGAAAATTTATTTTCGTCCTTCGGGGTGATATACTCTTTCTAACGAGTTGATTCGACCTTAGAATTAAAACTCAAACTTAATCTTAAAATCCCCAAAGAAAACTAATATTTTTCAAAACCTGTTTTCCAAAATTCCACCAACAATTGAAATTCATGTTTTGATCGAATGAATAGAATTTTTTAATTGTTCTATTCGTAATGTACAAAATTCAATTCGTAGTGGATGAATTCTATAGTGAATCAATTATTCAATAGAACAGAATAAGTACAGTTTTTCAATTTTCATTACATTTCATCTGTACGATCCATAGATTGTCTGGATGATGTGTATTAATTCGTATGTACGCATGTAGACGGTTATATGGATAGGAGCAGTTATTATTTCTGATCGTATGTACAAACCTTGTGTTTGTACATATGAACATGTGGCATTCTGAGTGGGGGACAATAAAAACCATCATAAAGTTATCTTAAATAACTGATCATCCTGGATGAACACCTATTCATTTGTACGATCATTTGGTCAAAAAGTCTATACGAAAGGACACCTTGTAACTTGCATGATTATAAAAAGTTGTTTTATTTGGGACGCATTCATTCATACATATGAAATTTTATTTCGTACGTATGACTTCAAGCATCGTACAATATGAAGCCCTTTTCATACATAAAAGATCATTTTTATTTAAATAAAGGCTTTAGAACTCTAGTTTCATACACTTCAAAATCCTTTCTAAACCCTCTTATCTTTCCAAATCCTTTAATGGAAAGCTCTAGCAAAAGGGGTAGACTGGCTAAGGAACAAACTAAGGGACCTTCCTCTAGAAATGTCAAAGAAAATTTCCTATCCAAAACAACCGAAGAATCTTTTCTTAGGTTTGTCTCAGCAAAAATCACTCCTTCTAGAGTTCTTTTGCAAGAAAATATCATCTATCAAGTAATGTCACTATTTTCCTCTACATAATTTGCATTTATCCTCAGTCTGATTCACTCTTACAATAAGGAAACTTTTCACTATTTTCTTGCCAATTTGACTCTTAGCACCGACCAAACTAGGATTAGTAGTTATGTTTTGAAAAAAAGAGTTGAAATAATAAAGGAGGATATGGGAATATTTTTGAATTTGAGGACTGAAGGAATAAGAGCCCACACCTTGACTTTTGCTTATGACTATGACTAAACAACAATAAATCAAGTGATTAGAGGAATTAGACAATTATGCCATTTGCCTAGGGTGTCAACTTTGAACAAAGATTCCCAAATCATCCAGCACTTTCCTAGAACTACTATATTCAAGGGCTTTCTGAAATTGGCCATGTCTCCCATAAGAGAAAGAAGAGCATAGCCTTAGGACACCTTTTAACATACATACTTGAGAAGAAGAACAACCTAGTCCACCATGATCCTCATCTGGAAACTCCTACCAATTTTACTGATGCTTCATTCCGAGCAATGATTGGGAGAGGAGGTGGACATGTGGATATGAGGAAGAAGGGGGAGCACCTGCACCTGATCCTGCTCAAGGACCAACCTTTCAGGATATAGTCCAACACTTTGATCATCTTGAGAGCCACTTTGATCGACACTTTGATCAAATTGAGATTCATCTATAGTAGTAGGATTATCAATATCAGTACGATATGGGCTGGTTCTAAGGTCTGTTCGACTTGGTCATCATCAACATGGCTTTGATAAATAGCTATTTTAATCTCTTCAATCATCCACCTCCTCCAGACTAGGGCCCCTCAAAATGAAAAATGTACTTCTTTTTGTGAGTTCCTTTGCCAGTACTTCGGATTTGATGCGATGACTTTGGTAGTTTTTTTGTGACTATTTTTAATTTTTGTTTTTTTGTTTTAAAAGATCCGATGTGAATTGATATAAACTGAGGACCAATGTATTATCCTTTATTTTGATATCAATAAAACATGTCCTATTTTTATTTATTTGATTTTATTTTTTGGTTGACATGTTTGTATGCCTATATGATAATCATAACATAATTGATCTTAAAGTGGTATAATTTGATAAGCAATACAAAATTAACTTCTTTAGAATATTTAATTTTTCATAAATTTAAGTTAGCATATAACTCGATCAATTTAAGGATATCAATCTCATATTGTTTTTTATCCATAAAAAATTTTTAATATTATTATTGCAATTCTGATGTCTTATTATTATTTATTTGTCTTTTTAATATAATTATCTTTGTACTTAGAGAAATTTGAGCTTTTAGATTATTGATTTTGAAAAGATCAATTTGAAAAAATTGAAAAATGTATAGGTGTACAAAAATTGAAATAATGCACAATAATTCCCAACTTGAAAAGCGGCACAAAATTAGCCCAATTATAAAAAGATGCAGAATGTGTGCCACCGATATTGAAAAAATGCATAATGTCGCCACAAGTATATGTTCTTTTTTGTATCTTTTAATCTTCAATTTCGAATCAATCTAATGTTCAATTATATTTTGTATTGGAAATTAACATCTAGACTGATTCATGAACATAATATATTTATCTTACCTTTATTTCATTTTAATTTAAATGAAATGTTTTGACGGAAGTTCAAGCGGAGCCAGTGGGATGATCGAACGGAGAGAGCTATTTTGACATAATGAAGGCGATTGGTGGTTCTCCGTCAGCCTTGTATGGTCGACAGAGGTCCTTGGTGTGTCTCTATCTTTTTTGACGGAAAGAAGAACATGATGAGCGTAGAAGAGCGGAGTTTGATCTTGGCGCTCTTGGAAATTTTGCCAGATCATTATGATCTTGGCATTTTGACGATGAATTGGAGTTCTGTAGATCTCTATCTTCCTAAGGTTCTTATAATGTCAGAAAGAAGAATGGTTCTAATAGAATGTAGGTGATTGGTAGATCTCAATCGGCCTTGTATGACCGGCAAACTTCATTGGTGCGTATATGTAGTTCTTGAAGGAAAGAAGAATAGGATGAGAGGAGAAGAGCAGAAAAAGATTTTGTTGCTCTTGAAGATTTAGTATGATCATTATGATCTTGGTGTTTTTGCAATTCTTTGGAGTTCAGTGGATCTTTATAGGCCTATGGTAATCCTTCAGCTTGTTTTCATGAAACAGATCGATTTGAAATCGATTTTGGCAGAACAATTCTTGAGACGAGACAATACTGTCTTTTTGTCGATCTTGGTAGAGACGATCTTGGTAATCTTGAGTGATTTGAATTGTGAAGGTTATTTTATGAGGACTTTATTCAAGTCCAATTCGACGTTTGATTTCTTGAGTGTTTTTGGTGAAAGTATTAAGGCAATCCTGGTTGTGATTGCTGGCTATTCTGTCTTTGTTTTGGATTATCCTAGTGACATTGTTTGACAAACTTTCTTGTTTATGAATGTTAACTGAAATTCGAGACTGCTTGGGTATATGGATTTTCTTTATTCCATAAATTGGAGTATTGAATTTGGAGTTGTTTTTTAGATTTTCAACTTTGGTTGGATCGTCAAAATGGTCTGCTCGTGGATTGATTATGTTGAGGAAGTTGTTGGTTAATGTTTTTTATTACAAATTGGTTGTTTGGTCACTTGTTTTTCAGCTGCTCTTTGAAGATCAAGTCTTATTAGTTAAAGATTTGAAGGTTTGAAGTTTTTTGGTTTTTCTGTTATTAATATGAAGAGAATGGTGATGATTATCAGTTCAGTTGGCTTTGGCAGTGATGAGGCCGGAGATTGGCTACTTGAGGGTGGTTGTCATTGTTATGGCTTTACATTGGAATATTACTGGTATTGTTCTTCCCAGTACGATGGATATGGTGGTGATTTTCAATCTTTATGACTTTGCTTGTGAAGAGGCTAATTCTTGGATTATTGAGGAGGCAGTTTGTGTTTTTACTTTATCATTGTTGATTGGTTTGTTCTTAGTAGATGTTGTCAGTTGTGTTGATGCAACAATAGAGAATTCTACTCTTGATTGGAGCTTGTTGGACCCTAAGATCGATGGGGTTTTGGTTGATGATTGGATAGCCGGTTTAGTAGTTATTTTTCTTTTTCTTGAAAATTTTTATCTTTTGCTTGTTTTGCTGTTAGGTTTCATATACCTTTTTAAAACCATTATGATGAAATAAGAGATTTTTACAAGGTTTCATTTTTCATCTTTTGGGAAAGCTGGGATACTAACCAACCTTTTAGGTTGTTTCAATATTTGGTATCCCCATCACCCCAATGGATCTAAAATGAAACTTATTGAATCACATATCCATTATAGTAGTTTTAAAGGGTTTGCTTTTGCTTTCTAGGTTGTATTAGGTTTTTTCTTCTTTTAATGCAATTACATTCCTTAAAAAAAATAATAAATGATATGAATCTTTATTTTTCTTTAATGAACATTAATCTTGTTATTGCAATTATAACTCCATCTCTTTTAGGATCAATTATCAAAGGCTTCTCATATGACTTCTTATAATTCTGCTGTCTTTTTCTTCTTCTCTTTTTATTGTTGTCAAAAAGGGGGAGAAATATTGTTTGAACTTTTGTGTGTTTTTGTATCTTTTTTCGTGTTTAAGGGAGAAATATTATTTGTGTTTTTATTCGTGTTTAAGGGAGAAGTATTGTTTGTGCTTTGTGTGATAAAAAACTTAACAAAAAACTCCTTATATTCACATTTTTATTCATTTAGGGGGAGTTAAGGAGAAATTTAGGATTTTCAATTATACATAGATAATAATTGTTTTGCCATCATAAAAAAAGGGGAGATTGTTGAGATAATTGCTACTTAGCTTTGCATATTTAACATTCTTGCAAGTTGTATGTTTTGATGATTCTAAATATTATTATTTTGATTTTTATTTCTCCTAACATATTTTGGAAGTATTGTTTTTGCTCTTGTGTGTACTAACATTTTTGAAAAATCATACTCCAGATTGTTGAAGACTTTAAATCAAGATCAACTTAGAGTGTTTTGTAAATTGAAGTTTTTATTTTTCATTTTATTGAGTCTGAGAGAGTGAGAATGTAATTGAGTAATTGTGCACACACATACTGGGGGAGAGTTTTTAAAATTTGTAATTTTTAAATTGATCATACAGTATGATACCATTTCGTACAGGATGATCTGGTCAGTTATTTTCCCCAATGAACAATGAAATGAATAGAGAGTGGCAATTTTTTTTTCTAAGTATAGATCGTGCGAATAATATTTTACATTTATACTGGGATGATCATCTCTATTTTTACTAAATATAATGTTCATAAGGATGTTATTTTACATTCGTACCATAATGATCTTCTCTTTTTTTGACGAATGTGAAGATCGTACGGACGATATTTTTCATTCGTATCAGGACGATCTTCTCTATTTTTGACAAAAGTGAAGATCGTACAGACGATATTTTTCATTCGTACTGGGATGATCTTCACTATTTTTTGTGAATGTGAAGATCATACGGATAATATTTTTCATTCATACTGTGACAATCTTCTCTATTTTTTCCTCTAAAGCTATTCGTATGAACGATATTTTTTGATCATATAGGGAAGATGGGCTATATTGAGTTTTCATCCAGGCGTTCGTACATACGTGCTTTAAATTTTCTATTTGTACCGGATGAACATATTTCATACAAATTATGATAAACTATGAATATATTTCATACCTATTCATAATAAGTTCGTATGCAACAGTTTTTGAATTGTTCGTACGTATGAAATTTGATCATACGAGACAATCGTGGATGGTCAAATTTGAAAAATACAGTTCTCTAAACGGTTTTTTGTGTCTTTTTTATATAAGGTCCACCTAAGACTGTCATTTAATCTTTTTATCACTTGGACTTCGTAAATGGTAAAGGGAAATTGAAGGAGAAAGTGACAGAGAGTGTTTAAAGGAGATTTCTTTCTATTGGAGTGTGAAGGGTTCACTTGGTTACTCAAGGGTAAGGATCTCTGTGCGTACTTTGTGTTTACTTCACTATTTTCTCTTGTCCTTCTAGATTTTTAGTGTGAAGATCTTTCAAGAAGATCTGGTTCTCTACTCAGCTGAGGATTCTCTGCCTAGACTTAGAGAGTGTGAACAGCCGAAGGTTCTCTGCCTACACTTGAAGGGTGTGAAAGGATGAAGGTTCTCTGCCTACACTTGGAGAGTGTGAATAGCTGACAGTTCTCCGCTGACACTTGGACGGTGTAAAAGGATGACAGTTATCTGCCCCACCGGGTAGGGGTGGAAGAGAGTTTTGTAAAGGCTTCTCCGCCTTGCTGTGGGAGCAAAAGGAGAGACACTTGTGGTAGTAGTGTAATACCTGAAGTGGGAGACTTCAGGGAGTGAATGTAGGTTGTGTTTGACCAAACCACTATAATTCTTTATGCTTATTTATTTTCGCTGCTTTAATTTCTTCATTTTATTTTTCTGTTGTTAAAAATTTAATTTTTTAAAAAAAAATTCTAAAATCAACCTACTCAATTTATTAAAATGGTTCCAAATTTTTAAAATCCGAGAAAGGGTCAAGTTTTTAAATTACCAATTCACCCCCCTCTTGGTTATCCTTTGGGACATAAGCATAGGTCTAACAACCTATTTCATATTCAATAAGTTTCAACAAAAACTACATCCTTTGAAGGAAAACTTAAGAGCCAATGGATCTTAACTACTATAATTAAAACAAGAAATTTGTAAAGGAAGCCCAACTTAAAATAGACAAAAGTCAAAATAAGTTGTCATTAGTAGCACGGAGCTAGGGAGAAAGGAAAAAAAAACCACCACCAACAGGAAGATGATCCGCTAAGGAACCTATAAATGACCTATAAGAGGAGAAGGCAAAACCACCATGCATCCAACCAAACCAAAATAGGCCATAAGAAAACAATCCATAAAGATAACAAAAAGCTGAACACCACCATAAAAAATGACAACCAACAAGCCCCAAACTCACCAACAAGCAACACGATAACAAAACAAAAATAAAGGCAATGCAACAATCAGCAGCCTCTAGATAATAAACCTAAGCAAAGGAGAAGAAAATTCCAAACTCATTTTTTATTTGATTTTCACTATTTACATTTACTAGCTTTTTTAGCATAATCATGCTTAGCAATTTGAATCTCATTACGATCATAGATTTAATAAGAATGTAACCCATGCAACCAATTCATCGAATCCCAATTAGAAGGTAAATCATAATCTTTCAGCTAATCACCTTGAGCCGCCCCATTACCATCCAAAAAATGAGCTAATAGAGCTAACAAAGCACTGTTAGCAATAAGGGAAATAGGAACATCAACGAGAGGAACGAGATTAAAAGCAACATACTTGGTACCATCAAAAACACCACTACCATTAAAATCCAAAGTAGAATATAACAAAAACTTCAAATGAGTATAGATGTCCACAATAACATCATCATTACCCATATTATCCACAACATTATGAATTGGTGACTCAAGCATCCCAAAATCCACATTATCCAAATTAACCAGGTCAACCTTAGGTCCACCACCTCCCAAAAACTAAAGAATGAAATTATCACCAATATTTTCCATAGCATCAGCATAAGTAGGACTAGCTATAAGGTTATTACAATAATTATTAGCATTAATGTTAACATCCCCACCATCTAGACAATCTCTATTAGTACAATCTATATTCATAAGCATAATAGTAGCTAAATAAGCAACTTCTTCCTCAACACAAACCAAATCGGTCAAAGGTAAAATAGAAGGCAATGGGCCATCAACTTCCATCAGAAGACCAATATCATTCCTAGCCATAGTATTAGTCAAACCCAACTAAAAAACAAAATAATTGGCAAACTACATTAACTAACATATCTCCCACAGAACTAACATTAACAATAAGTGATATAAAGGCATCAGGGAAAGTAGTATGAGGGTTAGAAGATAGCGGAGGTTGAAAATCACCACTCAAATGCCAATACATTTACATGAAGAACAAAAGAGGTGAACACCTCCATAACAACATGCTGAATATAACCTGATTTCTAAGGACCCAACCACACTTTATCAGGATAAGTTTAGTGATGTCAAGCTTACCCATAACATGGGCCACAGAAGGATGAGAAATAATGGAAGCAGCGTTATCAACCATTATATAGGGATAACATAAGAGGGCGAAGATTTGGGAAAGAAATAATAATTGGGATAATTGGAGATTCCACATCAACATATAAAGGAGGAGACCGTTTGGTCAATTTCATATAACAATTGTTAACTAAGTAAAAACAATGACAAAAAATCCTAATATAATCAAAGTTATTATTCATTTTAATCAAATTTTATGATGGATCAAGAAAGTAACTGAGACTTCACCGATAAGATTGGGGTAGAAGAAGAAGATTCAAATGGAGTCAAGAGAAGGAAACAAACAAATACTTGAAAGGTACTACTAGAGCATTCATTTCCTCTTACGAGATCCAAAGAATTGGCAGGCCATGAAATAAAGTAGGTTTGAGATCAGGAAATCTCCATCAAAGGAACTTCCAGCAAGAGCCTTAAAATAGGATTGAGTTTTGAACAAACTATTTAAAAACCTACTATCACTGAGCTGATTCACTGCCATTCCAACCAACGAGGTTGGAGGTGGATCAATCATGAGTAGAATGAGCACCAAAGTAAACCACACTAGAGAGAGCAAGAAAAAGGAAGGGTTTCCTCACAAGAACCACTAGCAAAGAGTTAAGGAGCGCCATTGACACGGGTAACCCTAGCAGAAACCAAGAGGAGAAGGCTTTGTAATTATCATTATGGATTTTAAAAAAATTTTCTTTAAATTAGAGGATGAAATTAGGTTTTGTTAATTGAATTACTTAATGGATTCCAAATTGCTTAAAATTAATTCTAAGGGCTCATCATGTCACTAAGTGTGTTAGGTTTGAATTTCACCCCTATTAGGTGTCAAGGGAATTTTCAATAAATTTTTTAAGTTGTCTACAAATAACCCTAAGTTGATTTACTCTTTTTTTGTATGAGAATTGCATATAGTATTAATAAAAAGAAACTATTACAAACTAGTAAAAAGAAGAACACCTATCATATTCCTTGTTTAACAAGTTAAATAAAGAAGTAATGCTACTAAAAGAAAAATTTACATGAAAAAGGAATATCACATAAATCATATACTCTATTATAATTTCAATATATGTAATGGAAAACAACATTATTGAAATAATTTAAAAATTAATAATTCCTTATTCCAAAATCTATCTTGTTTCCATCTTGAGCTATCCATAGAATCTTATAACATCTTGACAAAATTTATATTTTCTCCTTAAAAAATTACTCCCTTGCTTTCAAACATCCATCTTTGAATATATTATCGAATAACAAAAATAGCTTCCATTTCAAGTTAAGGTACATCCCAATGAATTCTTGTCCTACAAAAAGCAAGGAGAAATCTTCAATTATAGTCTCGAATTACTCCACCCATTCCTATAAGATTGGATTCATAACAAGTACATCAATATTTATTTTAACCAAATTTAGAGGTGGGGGTGCAAAACATTTTTAAACTATAAATGGAAATTAGAATCCCAATCTTCTAAGAGTGGATTACAAGTTGGTTGCATTGCTATAGACAACATATTTAATGCTACAACAGTGATTGGAGGTTTAGGATTACCACGCTTCACATCATTTTTACAATTACAAGGGAGAAAAATAGCTCCATAGTAAATTCTCACAATATTTGGATAATAATTTTCTAATTCTTTAAGCTTATACATGTAGCTATTCAACGACTAAAAAATACTAAATTGGAATCCAAATTCTATAAGTTTGAAGATATTTTTAATAAGATATCTACATGTAACTGAAAGATGAGAATGATACTAAACTTCTTGAGAATCTCTATAACAAAGATTATTTTTAATGAGATTTCTATATTTAATTTCATTAGATGGAATAGCAGTTTTACTCAATCTCCACCAGAACATTTAAACTATTGATTTGAGCCTCAACTTTCTAAGCCAATTTGAAATATTGAAATCATCATCTTCATATTTATCCTTCACCGTATCTTCATATGCTAAATTAAAAAAGTATCTACCCAAATTTTGAAAAAATTCTTCAATTTGATCTTAAAAAAATTTAGGATTTATCTAAACTTGCTTTATCAAAGAGATTAGACCTTCATTAATTTTGTTTTTAATTCTTAAATATTCCAACTTTGAGAAAAAATAAAATGCTAGAGATAATCTCTATGTAATACCACACAATCTACAAATGGTGGCCAATTATTAAGACTTTTATTCAAAATCCAAATATAATCTAAGACATTTAATTTTTTTCTATTTGTTAATTTCCATCCAATAAGAGGTTTGAGGTATTTAGCTCCATCAGCCAAAATATGTCAAGCAGTAGATGGTCCCCTTTTTATTTATACATTACATATATCATTCCCATACTTAGAAATAAAATTTCTATGAAGCAAAGAGGAGGGATTTTTAATGAATCTGAAATATAATCTTGTTCTAAGAGGACAACCTTTATATGCAATTGAATGTAATTCTTGACCTCCATATTTTTGGGTTTATATAGCTCCTCCAATGATACATATTTAAACCTTGTCTTCCATTGTATTTGTACCAAATAAAATTCTTGCTTATCTTGTCTAAATCATTCAATAAACCCTTAAGAACCAATAAATAAGTTGACAAGAAAATAGGCAATGATAACAATGAAGAATTCATAAGAAGAATCTTTCCCGCAATAGATGAAAAACTTTTTCACGAAGCATTTAATCTTTGCAACGTATGGATTAAAATATTTTGAAAATCAGCCATAATCATTCTTCTTAAGACAAGTTTTATTCCCAAGTTAAAGAATTCTTTCAAAATTTTGAATCCGAACCTTTTCGGTTTTTTTTTTTTACTTGTGATATCAACATACTATCCAAACATAATATGAAACTTGTGTTTGTTAACCTTTTGTCCTATCCAGCCATAGAAATTAACAAAAATATATTCCATGACTTGTTCTAATCTTGGAAAAGCTATTGCAAATAATAGAACATCTTCTACATATAAAAGATGTGTGATATTTTTAGAACTTGTAGCAACCTAAATTCCCAACTCCAAACCTTATTAGATATCTATTGAGCCATTTTTTTTTTATATCCACTTATAATTTCTCCCATTTATAAGAATAGAAAATCTTACATTCACTACATATTCCATAATTTGTTTGGAGTTATTAAAATAAAACCAACCCACTTTAAAATATTTTGCAAAGGAGGTCACCCTATACTATCATAAGCTTGCTCCATATCTATTTTGACAACCACCAACCCTTTCTTATTATTAGAAAATCTAAACTTATTACATACCTCTTGAGCCAATAAATAATGGTCATACATAGATCTCCCAAGAATAAAAGCAACTCGATCTTCTATAATAATCTTAGGAAGACACCATTTAAATCTATTTAAGATCATTCTAGTAGCAATCTTATAAATAGTTTGACAAAGACTTATAGGTCTGTAATTTGAAAGCATTAAAGTATTTATAATCTTTGGAAGTAGAATATATAAGGTATCTTTCCAATAAGTATGCATAAAACCAATTTTAAAAAACACTCAATAGCTTTCCAAGTTACATTTTTCACATTATTTTAATAAAATTTTAAAAAGAAGAAGTAATTCCATCAACATTGGGAGATTTCTTATTACTTAACCGGAAAACATATGTCGTAAATTCTTCATGAGAGAATTCAGCATTCACCATATCATAGTTTGAAGTAGAGATTTTATGTCCAACACCCCCTCGTAAGCTTAGAGGTACATGTTCACCATTTACTCTTGAAAATCTTATAGAAAACTAATTATTTTATCTCATTATCTTTTACCAAATTATTGTCTTCATCTTTATCATGTTTTATCTAGTTTCCATTTCTCCTAGCTGAAGCATAATCATGGAAAATTTTTGAGTTAGAATCACCTTCCTCCATCCATCTAACCATTTCTCTTTGACTCCACCACGTTGATAATATTACTAATTTGACATTGACCTAATGAACTTTACACTGAAATAGTTTTAACTTCTTAGGATTTAGTCCTCCATTTAATTCTTCCTCCAATTGCAATTTCATAATATAATTCTTTAATTCTTTTTTGAGATAATACAAACTTTTTACTTTATTCTTTTTCCAATAAAATAAAGCTTTTAAAGTTCTTAGTAATTTCCTTTGTAAAATGTCAATTCATTTCCATAATCTGATTTCCTCCATGACTTCATAATAATACTCCAAGAAGCTGGAAATAATTTACAAAAGTCTTCAATTTTAATAATTTTTGGACTTATTTTGAGAGAATTCACCAATCTTAATTAGCCAATTAAAATATATCAAGGGAAAGAAATTTGGTATAGATTATGCATCACATATGAAGGAACTAGTGAAGTAAAATAGTCCATATCAAGCATTCTACTGCATGATTACAAACTATTTAGCATGTAACCTAGCGAGACTGTATCTGAAATGTAAGCTAGGTTCACTAAGATAGTAATCTACACTAAGTTCACTCAGATAGTGACCTTCAATGCATTGGGTACAAAACTTTCTAATTTAAATAAAGTTAATAAGATTTTATGTTTCCTACCAAGTGCTTATGATGTGAAGGTCACAGCAATATTAGAATCTAAAGATCTAAATGATTATTGGATTTCTTGCTTGGTTCAGTCATTTCTTATGATCCAGGCATGAGTCAAAGGTTACTTAATACATGAGAGAGGAAAATGGAGAAGAATGTGACCATGAAAAGAAATGACTCACATATTGAGAACTTTATAGATGTGGAGGATGATGATATTGTGTTGAAGACCAGTCAATTAAAAAATTTCTATGAAAAGGAAGTAGAAGTGTCATCAATAACAATGGAGCAATGGTAAAAGTAATAAAAATTTTAAAGCATCATTTGAAATGATATTTTTTTAATGCAAGAAGCAAAGATACCTATAGAATAGACTACCCTAAACTAAAAACTCATCCAATCAAGGAGATGGATGAAGAAAAAGCAAAACTCATAAATGGTAAGTAATGGATATAGAATGCTTTTTGGACTGACTCTACCTCAGAATCATCTAAATAAGAAACATAGGAGGAGTTAAACAAATTGTGTCTCATGGCCAAAAATAATCGCGATCAGTCTGATCAAAAAGAGTTATGTTCGCTATTTTTTGATGAATTATTAATTACATTAGAAAAAAAATCATGATTCATTTCAAAAGTTGAAAAAGATCATGCTAATCTAAACACTAATTTTTCTTCTTTATAAGAAGAGCATAATGTTTTTATAGCTGAACGTTTTGATTTAGATAGCAATCACATGCCTTTACTTGATTTGTTTGATCCATTTAAAAAGAAGGATATTGATCTATCTAGTGTATATGAATCCCTAAAAGAAAAGAATATTTAATTCGAAGATTCATTCAAATAATTAGAGATATGTTCATCTTAATTAGATGGGAATGAGCATGCTTGAAAACTAGAAATTGCAAGCCTTAAAAGTGCAAATAAATTTTTAAAAGAAAAAATTCATACACTGCAAAAAAACAGGGCACCATCTACATTTTCTCGATGGCATAACCCCACAATTGTGCTTGTATCACATAACCCTTAGAAGAGGCACATCCCCCATAATAAATTAGTAAATTCATTCTCTAGGGCTAGGTGTCATTCTTGAGGCATACTAGGTCACATAGCCCACACATGCTCTATACACCGTTGGACACATCTAGTGTGGAGGCCAAAATCACATGCATTATGACATAACAAGCATACAACTCATTTATAGAGGCATAAGGTGGAACAAAAAATGAAATGGGTTCCCAAATATAATATATGATTTATTGTGTAGGAGTGCTCTCACAAAAAACTTAGTAAGAATAGGTGGTACTAGATAATAGATGCTCAAGGCACATGACTGGTGATTTGAAGCTCTTCATCTTCCTATAAGGCATTTAAGGAGGCAAGGTAACACTATGAGACAACACCACTATGAAATTGGTAGTCTCATGTATAATTGGAAACTCAAAGAGTATCATAATTTGGAATGTTTTACTTGTAGATGATTTAAAGCATAATTTACTTAGCATTAGTCAATTGTGTGACGAATAGGTTTGATATCAATTTATAGTTTATAAGATGACTGATTAGTTTGAATGGTAATTTTTTTTTTTAAGGGAAAAGATTTAATAATGTTTATTTGCTTGATTTAAATTATATTTATCACTCTAACTTTATGTGCTAGAAAATCATTATTGATGAATCCTGGCTATGGCATAGGAAACTATGCCATGCAAGCATGAAGACCATTAGAAATATTACCTAGAAAGACATAGTTAGAGGCATACCAAAGTTAGACTTCACTAAGGACCACCTATGTTATGTCTGCTAACTAAGAAAATAAGTTATGTCTTTATTTCATTTAATCAGTTACATCATCACCTCTAGCCCACTAGAAATTCTTCATATTGGCCTTTTTGGACCAATTAGTACAACCAACCTAGGAGGGAAATGAAATGAATTTGAAATTATCGATGATTATTCTAGATTTACCTTGGTTAGATTTTTAACTCAAAAGATTGAATCATTTGAAGAATTTAAAACTTTCTCCTCTATATAAAAAAAAATTATAATGAGAAATATTAACCATTTATAGTGATCATGGTGGAGAGTTTGAAAATGATAAATTTGAATCTTGTTGTAAGGAGATATGGATAGAGCATAACTTTTCTGCCCCTAGGTTCCCACGACAAAATAAAATTGCTAAAATTAAAAAAAAATAACTTAGTAGTAGAGGCTAGGGCCATGCTAAATGAATATTCTCTCCCAATATTCTTTTGGGCAGAAGCAATATATACTAATTATTTTATATTGAATAGGGTAATGTTAGATTTAAGTTAAATAAGATACCATATGAGCTCCTTAAGGGTAGGACACCCAACCTTTCTCACTTACATATCTTTGGGTGTTGATGTTTTTTCATGATTAATGGAAAATCACCCTTAGGAAAGTTTTATCCCAAATATGATGAAGGAGTCCTCTTATAATAATAAATTTAGTTAAAAGCATTTTTATTAAGGGGACCTTTGTAGTAGAAGAGTCTACCCATGTTATGTTTAACGAATCAAATAAATCTTTTGAGCCTAGGTTAGAAGAAGAAGAAGAAGTAGAGGTCACCAAAAAGTATACTCAATGAACCTAGGACATTTCTATAATCTTATTTCCTCCATGACTTCTTAATAATACTCCAAGCAGCTAGAAATAATTTACAAAAGTCTTCAAATTTAAAAAATTTTGGACTTATTTTGAGATAATTCACCAATCTTAATTAGCCAATTAAAATATATCAAGGACATTCTTAAGAAATATGAGATGGAAAATGTTAAGGAAATAAATGCTCCCATGTGCTCTATAATTCTATTAGATATGGATTCAAATGGAAAATTAGTTGATCATGAGAAATATTGAGAGATAATTGGATAACTTCTTTATTTAACAGCTACTAGACCTAATATAATATTTAGTATGTCTCTATAATAGTTTTAAAGCTGGTCCCAAAGAATCTAAAATATATCTGATCATGAGAATTCTTAGAAACATATTAAGCTCCCAAAACCTAGGTACATGGTACCCTAGACATAGCTCATCCTTTAAAATAAATCAAGGATATTCTTCTAAAATATTAGATGGATAATGCTAAGGTAATAAATAATCCCATGAGCTCTATAATTCAAATAGATATGGATTATAATGATCAGAATAAATATAGAGGTATAATTGGATTACTCTTTTATTTGACTACTAGTACACCTGATATAAAGTTTAACATATACCCTATCATTGAACATTTTTAAACTTCTAAGGATGAGGCCACATCAATATGAGGAAGCTTGCATCACCCCATCAAGAATGTTAAATCAACAAGCATTGAACTATGATGTGATGAATCCTTTTCCATCCACCTTTCTCCAATTTTTCCTTTCTATTATTTTTCCTTTCAACTAAGAACTTCTATGTGAATTCCTTACAAATTTAAGGGTTATTGTCAATCCTCCTTTCTTGATATTATACATTTATACGAGACCCGTAGAGATCACCAAGGAGGACTTAAGAATATATGTCCATGTATCTATAGAAGGACCTCTACCCCAATCAATGTCTTTGAGAGGAGGCTTTGATTGGAGTGCGATCAACTTAACTATAAAAAATATGGGCCTAAAGAAACATCAACCCCTAGTTCTTTCCATAAATAAAAATGCATATATTGTCCAACATGTCCTTTGAACTTCAATCATTCTAAAGCTAAAGATCGTGTTAATATTACTCCACTCCTTTCATTAGGTACATACTTTTTTATGAATGATACTCAATTTGATGGAGCTGAAATGATTACTGATGATATTTAAAACATGACTCCCATTCAACTTCCTTCTAGTAGAAGAATGTAAGATATTTCCCTTGGTCATATTATTACCTATATTTTCTATAAAAATATGAACATACCTACGTTCTAACAGTTGATAATTTTCATATTTTCTTTTTTGATTCTTCCTTCAATGTTCTCTTCCATCTTCACTAGGGGAAAGAGTAAGACAAAGAAAGTTTTGATGATGAAGGGGGAGTTCGTCATGTAGTTGCACCTACAGCTACACTTGCATAAGTACCAATGCCACCACCAGTAATAACATCCCCTTTTACCCTTATGAGGAGGTGATACGTAGGTTTGATCGAATATAGTCTTGCATGGATTCTCACATTTAGCAGCAATAATAAAAACATGAGGCGGACATGACGTGGTCCGGAGAACAAATCTCATCTATTCATAAATACTTCTAACCACCACCACCACCACCACCTAATCATGGGCCTTCCTACTTTTAGGATTTGTGTGTTATACTTCATTTTTTATATTTTATAGTTTTTTAGGTATTTTATGTTCCTCGATTCTGATAATGTTAAAAGGGAGAGTAAATATTTGGTTATCTATATCTTTGCTTATTTTAAATAAGTTCATTTTGTGCACTTTCTATCTAAAATTTTTTTTTATGCTCTTTTATTTGTTTTTTATTTTTATTATTATTTTAATAATTAAAAAATATTCAAAATTTAAAATACTCTTACCCCTATTTTTGAAATCTATTACCTAGTGAGGTAGAGATTCTAAGAAAAGAACATTGACTTTCTATTTCAATAAAAAGTATTTACAGTCATTAAAAAGGAGGAGATTGTTTCAATCTAGGATCCCTAGCTTGTGATTTCTGTGATAAAAAATGTTATTGTTTGAAATTTTATTTCTTCTAGCATATTTAGTAGATATTATATTTTTTTGTGCACACTAACATCTATGGTACATCATACTCTATTCAAGATTAATGATGACTCAGGTTTGGGTAGAATAGGATGTCATTCAAAAGGTTCTACAATTTTAACTTTCTTTTAGTTTCTATTTCTTAAGTCTGACAATGTAAAGGTGAAGGAAAATTTGTGACCACTCAAACACATATAGGGAGTGAGGAAAGTTTTAGATGAAAATGTTTTGAACTAATTGCTCCATATGATCATGATCATTTTATACAATCAGTTATATGAAAGGAGGATTTAAGGCTAATTGAATAATTATGCTAAAAAATCATATTCTATGATTTATTTTGACTTGTAAACACTAGCCACTAGATAAATTAAGTAAGAAATTTTAAAATTAAATTTTAAGCTCATCATACTATAAAAGCCTTATCATATTGTACAATATTTAAAATCTTACTTAAATTTTATGCTATAATTTGTTAGCTAAATTAAGGTTTTATAAATATATTTAATCGTACTATACAATCAAGATCATATTATAAGATTGACAAAGATGAAATATCATCATCCCAGAGATCATACTAGATGAAAACTAACAATTGTGTATAATGTTAATCATACCAAAAGATCGATATAGATGATTTTAAATCATCCCAATAGTCATTATGTATGAAAAGTGTGGAATTAAATTAATCATACCATACAAACTTATGATCGTACCCTACAATATGTTTGTTGAATTTGAATAGTTCATCTAAATAACTATTTCATCATAATGGACGATTCCTATTTTTGAAATGATCATATTATACAAACACAGATCGCACATTACAAATAGAGATAGCCAAATTGAAAATTTTAGGATTTTTTGAAGCCTTATGCTTAAGCATCTTTTTGAAGTCTTTATAAAAAAAGAGAGACTTTTGGGTATTGAAGGAAATCTGAGGGAGAATTTATTAAGAGAGCTTTGGTGTTATTGAGGAAGAAGGTGATGTTGCGAGTAGGGGATAAGAAGTGTGAGGGGTATTCAAACTTTTTCTCCAGGCAAGACTCAATCTAGCTTCCTCATGTGGCCTTGGTAAGTTATTGAAGTTTCTCATAGAAGAGAATATTCGAAGTTAGGATTTAGGGTTCTCTTACTTCACTAGGAGTGTGAAAAGGATTGACAATTTTTTGCTATCAGCAGTGGGGTGAGAAAGATTTCTTAGATTCTATGCATCAGGAGGGTGAAAAAGGATTGAAGATCCACTGCCATCACCATGAGGGTAAAATAGCTTTTGATTCTCCGCTGCACGAGTTTAGGTGAAAGGAATTCTTGTCAGGCTCCTCTTCCTTTTTGTGGGGACAAAAAGAGAATTTCTATAGTTTTAGTACAATACCCTAAGAGGAGAACTCTAGGGAGTGGACATAGTTGAAGGTTGACCGAACATTTATAAAATATATGTTGTGCTCTTTCTTATTTTCTTTTACTTTTCTGCATTTTTTTATGCACTTCAAATTTCTTACATGAATTTCATTTTTCATTGCAAGCTACAGTCAGGTTAATTCATGATTAGCAAAAAGAGAATTTTTATATTTTGGTTGATTTATTTGTGCCTCAAAACAAAAATATTTTAAACTAATTGCATAAACATGTGTTAAGTTAATCATCTAGATTTGTTTTCTAAAATTATTATCTAGCATAAAATCGAAAGAAAGTTTTTATTGTTATATTTTTTAAAAGTATCAATTGACCACCCTCTTTGTGCGCCTAGCAATATTTCACTGAGGTCTTACAATCTCCTAGAACTTTCACGTCCCACCTCATTCTATTGAAGTGGCATAAGGCTTATAAAATATGTGTTCAAGTCATTAATGCCTTTCTTTTCAAAATTTCTTTCTTTTTATTAGTTTTTTATTTTCTTTCCTTAATTTTTGTTTTTTCCAAGTCAAACTAAAGTTCTTTGAGAAATTAGTTTGATTCTTGGATTGATAATAAGCTATATCAAAATAAATTCCACCTTCAGAAATAGGAATGGAAGTAAATCTCCCTTAAAATAATGCTTAACTACATCACGAGAGTATTTAGTGTATTTTTTAAGGGAGAAAGGAAATATTCAATACTCATGTAGCTAAGGTCCACCCAAAAGAGAATTATATGTTGTTTCTAATTCATCTTTATGGAATTATGCCTTAATATTTAGTTATCAAATTTTTAATAAGAGATTATCTGAACCAAAAGTCCTATCATCTTTCTAAGTAAAATAACATAATAATATTTTATTAGAGCTATGCTCAGGAAATTTTACCTTCTTGTATGTAGGAGTTTTAAGGATTATTATAATGATTGATGCATATGGATAACAACTATATAAGAAATCTTGAATTTGTCCATATTTTGTGAGATATAAAGTAAACTATAATGGTTAGACGTTCCTGAGAGTAAAGCCTTATTAGAAAATGTCACAAAAAGAATCTTCTTCTAGTAATAAGCTTTATCAGGAAATTTTGCTATTAATTGAGATATACAATAATATAGATCATGCAGAGCCTTAATTATTGCATCTTTCATTTGCATAAATAACATCAAAGCAACAAAAATACGCAATTTTGTAGGAAACATTTTGATATGAGCTTAGACATTATATATATATTTTTTTAATGAAAATGCAGCAATTTGCATTAAAAAAGAAAAGCAGAATGAAAGGCAACTACCCAAGTACAGTAGATTCCTCCTTTAAAATATTCCAAAATAAAGGAGGTACCTTATTCATAGTAGTTTCATCCCACTCAAAAGTGCTAATAATACCATAGTTAGCACAAAGATCTGCTAACTTATTCGCTCCTCTATCAATGCAATTGAATATAACATTATTAAACCCATTGAATAAAAATAAATCAACATACCTTTGATCTCCATTAGTCTTTGCCTTTTGCAAATGCTCTATCACATTAACATTATGACCTTCTTTGATGATTCCCTTGAATTTGAACATCCAATCCCCATCATCTCTTTAATAGTTTGAGTAGCCATAAGTTCAAAATCTGAGATGTCCCCATGCAAAACCGTCTTACCAAACGCTAGAAGTAGCCTTCCTTTGTGATCCAAAAAAACTCCTCCTAGACCAGCTTTATAGGAAGAAAGAAGGGATGTATCCACATTAATCTTCAACCAATCGGGTGGAGGAGGATACCAATGAGAATTGAACAGTCCAAAACACTGATTAGTATCCCATATACCTGAGATTTTACCAATTCCATCAATAAATAAAGAAGCAAAGCTCAAAGCATTAGAAGCAATAATCAAGGGGTTGTCTTCACACTCATTATGAACCAACTTGTTTCTTGATTTCCATGTGAAATATACCACACTACAATAAGGATTTATCATGAAAGAAGAATTATTTGACATCCAATTATAGCATTCAGATAAGAATTCCAGATTTAGAAAAGAAAATCCCCATTTGCTAAGTTGGTTTAAAACTTCCTTCAGTTTAGCACATCTCACCGCTACATGATCTTCATTTTTTGTTTCATTACAACCTCTTGGACAATTCCCATTCTCCACCACAGAATTTCAACTCTCGGATTCAGCTTGCCTTTATTGATCCAATTCCAGAACTGATGCACACATTTACCCATCAATGTTGATTCAAACACCATAGCTGATAAAGATTTCCCTGTTTTAAAATACAGTAATTCCATCTTATCTTCCTTCATACCCTGATAAATTTTAACTTGGGAGATTAAACTGAACAGCTGATTGCCCACATACTTCTTCTATTCTTCATCATTCCAGCTCCCATTGGAAACAAAATTAGAAACCATCAGTTTATTTCTATCATGAGGAATAACAAAAGTAGGCCATTTACAAATACTTTTATAAAAAATCCTTATGTAATTGAACACATCAATTGCCTCTCCATTTGCAATACTCCATCTAATCAATGGTTTTATAGCTTTACCTCGATCCTTGATGATTTTCCAAGATGAAGATCCCGCCCTTCTTGAATTATCAGCCCACAATTCTCCATATTTAGAATACAACATTTTGTGAATTAAGGAGCCTTTGTTATCAACATATTTCCATGCCAATTTGGCTCTCAAAGCTCCTACTTTGGATGAACAAGAGTACAGCGATCTACCTCCCCATTTTCTAGGAAGGCACATAGTTTCCCAATTGACATAGTGGATACCTTGACTCCCATTTTCCTTGTTCCAAATGAAATTTCTACAAATCTTGTCTTCCTCATCAAGAATACTCTTAGGAACCAAAGAGTTGGTGCATTGGAAAGTAACATAATAAAGAAGAGTGGATTTGGTAAGTAAAATCTTACCAAGTAAGGAAATCATTTTACCTCCCCAAACATAAGTCATCTTGATAGCCTTTTCAATGATGAAATGGAAATCTTCCCTTTTTAATCTTCTCAAAGCTAGCTTGATCCCAAGATAGTACATTTCCTTCACAACTTTAAACCCCATAAGCCGAGAGATCCTCTTCTTTCTTGCTCTTCTAACAGAATTTCCAAAGTCATACAAGATTTAGAAGTGTTGATCCTTTGACCTAACCAACCACAAAAATTCTCCAAAATAATTTTGATCTCTTTTATAATCTTCAAATTTGTCTCAGAGAAGATAAATAAGTCACCAGCATAAAGCAAATGAGAGATTCTAGGTTCATTCATATTTAACCGAACCCCAATAGAATCCTCTTTTAGTTTAAAGGCATTTGATAACAATTGTGAGCAAAGGATAAAAAGAAATGGAGACAAGGGAAATCCTTGTCTAAAGCCACTTTTCCCACTTATCCATTCAATGTAATTCCCATTAATCAAAATAGAGAATTTAGATTCTCTAACACATTCCATTATCAGATTAAAAAAATCTGTTGGGAAACCGAAGTACATCATTGCCATTTCCAGTGTATTCTAACCCATAGAGTCATAGGCTTGTTCCATATCTATCTTGAAAGCAACTAGGCATTTCTTTGATTTGGAAATTCTGAATTTGTGAATAATTTCTTGAGCCATCAAAACATCATCAGATAAGGTTCTTCTTTTCACAAATGCAGCTTGCTCATTCGAAATGAGCTTAGGAATGAAAGAAGACAATATGTTCATTAACATCTCCTCCTCAGATAGAAAAAACCTTGAGTTTCTACTAAGTGCCCAGCTTAGCTAGAGTAGAATTTAGCTCACAAACTTTAACATTCAACAACCAACTCTCCTCCTCAGATAGCTCACCTTCATTGTTGAAGTGGGATAAAATAGAAGTCATATAAGGACAATGTCTAAACTCTTTCTCAATAATTCTTTAGTCCCAAGAGGGATAAAATAGAAGTCATATAAGGACAATGCCATCAGGGGATTTTCTCCTCCATCCATGTTTAATTTACTTTCTCTCTTACAACATAATTTTTAAATTCTTTCTTCTTTTAATGAATTATGGTACTTCATATAAATTGGTTTTCTTGAAGCTTCTAAGATGAAGTCATCTTCATGTATCCTCATGAACTAACAGATTAACCTAGATCAGTCTCCAAGCTCCCTGGATACCTATAGAGAAGATTGATAAACCTTATTAATTTTTGAGTTCCATGATAGATTAGTTTCCAACAAAAGTAGTTGTGTTGAATCATAGAAGTAACATGCCATTCAATTAGCAACTACGCCATGTCATCCAGTGTTGTAGTGGAGCCAGCATTATAACATCGAGGCACTAGTTCATTTTCATAGTTGCGGTGCAACCTTATCTAGCATCACGATTCTTGAGCATGTCCCTCTGCTTACTATAAATAGTTTTTTAGTTGTGTTACTTGAGATTTCTATCACTTGAGTGAAATTATAACTTTAAGTACTTTTATTTAGTACCCCGATTGAGTAAAATCTAAAGGAAGCCAGAGCTAGAGAAATGCAAGATACTTTTCCTTATTATTATCTTAGACTTTTTATGTCAGCAACTTTTTAGTTAGTGGCTAGAGTGTGGAAAAGATCATTTGAACTTTGTGAGTTATAATTTTTTATTTTATCTCTTATCTTTCCATTTTGTAAAATGATGATGAGTTTACTTGATATATCTTCCTCGTCTAGCTAATTATTAATTCTTGGCTAGCGATATATAAATCATAAAATGTTATAATATAGAATCTTATGCTTTAATGAATTTCTTTTTATTTTAAATATCTCTCATTTTTAATTTAAAACATATCAAGGTCACGTGTGCAGCTAAAATCTATTGTGATGTATAGACTAGATAGAGGAATACTAGAAAAATTAGGAGTCTTTAAATAGAATTTTGGCTTGCCTAAACATAGGATGTCTAAATATTCTAGGTTCTATGGAGATAAAAAAATATAGGTTCGACCATAAACCTTTCCTTTTACCCCTAGAACCTAGAAAAATATTAAAGGATGCATATGCTATGATACATATCTATAATTATGAGTTTCATTAAGAAAATTATATTATTTACATTCATTAGTCAAAATTCAAACTCAACGAGTCGCATATTAGTACATACTACTAGCCACCAATTAGTTGGAAAACAAGAGAGGATATGAGTTTTAGAGAGATATGAATTTAGGCAAAATATTAGTTATACAAGACAAAAATCCAAGAATAGTGAAAGTAAGAGCTTTGGACTAATGATCTTGAGCTATATAAAAAGAAGTGATACAAAACTTTGAAGGCCTGATTAGAAATCTTTATCTTCCTTTTCCCTCGCACTATATTTTAAAGTTTAGAAGGTTTTGGAAGACGAAAGTACATCCTTTTTTAAATCCTTCTTTCCTTTTTCTGCACCCACCCCACTTTTGTAGGGTTTATAAAGAAAAAAGGGTGATGTCCTGATACATAGCATTCATCTAGTGGTAATGACTCTTTGATACTAATTATCATCAATTGTTACCCACTTGAGATAAAAGAGTGTGATCTTCATTAAATTGTAATTAATGGGAGATAGTAGAGTGATCAAGGTAACCTTATAAAAATAGGATGGTGAGAGTAGAGTCTGAGGGTGGTCTTCAGGACAATTATGGAGGGAAAACTTTAAGAGTGGCAATACATGTTGATGACTCCTCTCCATCTAGCTCAATGATGCCTTTCTTGGGGGGAGACTCTTAGATGATGTGATTGGTATCTATCCACCATTCTAAAGTATTAAGCTTCTTCCCACTCATAGGAGATTCCATCAAATAAGTTATTTCAAGAGTGGACTGCATCACCAAAATGTAACCTATAAGTCAACTACAAATGACATGTACATGATTTCATCGGTGTACATGAGGCTCACAATTCATGCTAAGATTCCTCTATCTGATGATGTAATCTACCAAATTATCACAATGTTTCTATTTTTTAGTAACCTAATCCTCGATGGTGATGTGAAGTCTTATTCCATTAAAACATTTAACAAACATGCTTTCTTAATCTATAAATGTATGGGCAGGCCCGTTAAGTAGTTTGGCATAAAAAGCAAATGCAACCCCTAAAACATTGCTTAAAAATTTGAAAAATAATAATGCGTACTTTCTCCAGTATTGCAATGATTGTCGTTGAAATATGCTAACTGCTTATTCAGGTTATCAGTACCATTAAAATTCTTGAATAAAGGTAGCATAAATCCTTTCACATATGTGACTATCATATTAATTTGTGTATGTCCTATACCTTAGAATTAGAGAATTTTAAGGGTCTAACATTTTTTAAAAATGTTAAATTACTAGAATTTAAACAAAATTAAAATGTCAACTCTTTGGTCAACTTTAGTTAAAAATTACACAAAAACTTTAAAAAATCATAACATAATCTAGAAAAATCTAAATCCACCTTACTTAGTTCTTAGGGTCTATTAGTTATAAAAAGCATAAAAACTCCAAAATTTAATCTAAATTTAAAAGTCAAAATTATACCACTTTATATAATAAACAAAAATAATTCTTAAATGCCAAAAAATCAACAAATGATCCAAACTCAATCAAACATTAACCGGATAATTAAAATTTGAAAACAACCCCCAAAATACACAATGAACACTCTAAATATGAAGTTTTTATAATGGACTCCCTCGAGCTACGTGGCTACATGTCCTGAGGAGGCCTGATTCCTCAAGCCCATTATGATGATGCCATGAATGGATTCAATATAATGAAAAACTATAAAGTTAACTAAAAATTAATTACTTAACTAAAATAAAATCATTAATATAACAACATCAACTTTGTTTTTATGATGGACTACTTTGAGCTACGAGGCTAGTGTTCTAAAAAGGCCTAATTCCTTAAACCCCTTATGATAATGCAATTAACCAATTTATGGAAAATAAAAAAATAATTAATCTTATTGAGTCAAATAAATAACCAACTACTTAATTAAAATTTACCAACCATTAATTTATACCAAATAAATTAATTAAGTATTATTACAAGTTAACCAAGCCATACGAGACTATTAACTTAGCCCCATGGGCTAAAATAAACCTCATAACCTTGGTGTAAACAATGGTAGTAAACACTCAACATTTAAAACTCATCTTAAATTAAACATTAAAATACTAAAAATTATACTCAAATTAAAACCCCATTTGATCTATAATAAATAAATTAAATTACTAGTCAACTTTAACAATTATCTAATACAGAACATAACCAAGCTACACTACTTGATGCTCAAACTTTAGATGGTTTGTTCAAATAGCCACTTATAATTTTAGGCTAGGATGAAGTTTTTTTTTTAACCTTTTCTTTTGCTTGTGCATAGAGGTTTTCCATGGATTTCATTGTATGCCAGTTGTAATTAATTAATTGATGTGATGTCTTATGATGTGTTAATTTAGCATACTATCTATGAATTAATTTGATGGGTGTTGGATTATGCCTCGGTTAGGAATGATCTCGATACTCACAGAATTTTCTACAATTGGCCATGCTCATGATGGGCTATAAATCAAGGGGGCTAAATTAAAATATAACTAACAAATTTTCTACATGAGCTAAATATGTTTAGCGCCCTTGAAGATGAAAGAGCATATAGATTTATAATTGTGCTCTAATTTGAGTAATTTGATGTTGTAATTGCTTGAGATGATTTTTTATTTTAGTTGCTTAGGATAATGTAGAGGAGCTGTAGAGTTTTTTTAAAATTTTGATGTGTATTTTAATTTAATTGAGTTATGAAAGTAAATTTCAAAATGGGATATTACCCATCCAATTTAAAATCCAAAGATAAAGGAAACATCTCTCAGGGGATAGTTCCTTTTATTTGGGGATTCAAATTAGGTTGATTTGAAAATCAAAAGAGGAAAGAAACACGTCTTCAGGGAGGAGTTCTTTCCGTTAGGATACTTGGACCAGAAAAAAATCTAAGGAGCTCGTATAAGGGAAAATGATGAAGAAATGAAAACTTCAATAAAAATGTCCCATTTTAAAATTACTTGAGTCATTTGTAGGATTAAAATCTAGGTTGTTTTTGCTAGAACCCGACCACTTTTAATATTTGCTGATCCTGGGCAGTAATTAACTAAAATTTTCTATATGAACTATTTATATTTACTTGATTCATTTTAATTATTTAATTTGATTGATATATTTATTTCTATGCATTAGGAGTTTCATAATATTTCTAAGTTTCTTACTCTTGCATGCCTTTTTATTCTTAGTTTGGAAGTAATTATGCTCTTTAATGACTAAAATTTTTCTACTTATAATATAAAAAATATTTTCTCCAACATAAAAAGAAGAAAGATTTTAAGAAAAGAGCTCTGGCTCATTGAGGATCACATGGATACATATCATATCTTCTCTTCCTTATTAGGCATCTCCTCACCGGCATATTAAGGAAGACCACCTAGTTTATTTGGGAGCAGTTCTGTCTATGTGATATTGTGCAATCTCTAGGAAAATATCTATTTTCAAGCCAAAAATTTTAAACTACTTCATATTGTTTATTCATATAAGGTAAATTGGAATTCATTTCATTAGAAACCAATAAAAGTTTTTAAATTTTAATTCCATTTTAGTATAATCACCATACCTAAGCAAAGGGGCCAATTAGGACATTCGATAGACATCGGTCCAAATTCCTCAAAACTTCAGCAATTAGCTACCCATCTTTTAAAAAGATCAGACTCATGGTTTTGTAGTGATTAGGTGGCTAGATGGCTCCCTAGTCTAGGCAGGGATAAGTCCAAATTTATAGGTCATTCGCTAGGTTCGGGTCACCATGTTTTGGTACCCAAAAAAGATTTAGGATCTAGGTCATACCAAAAATCATAAGTCCCCAATTTTGAGAATAAATCCAAAAATTCTAATAAAATGTTGACTTGAAATAAAATTTTCCTTAAACTAAGTTATAACGCCTAACACATAGGATAGAGAGGCATTTAGAATATTTTCATAGTCCCAAAATGCTACATACACCTTCTCCACTATCCTCCAAAATAACTGTTCAAATTTGCTCCAGTCCATATTGGAATTCAAACCTCACTCCTATCATATCTCTCAAAATCCAAAATGAAATTTCTTCAATTATGTTAATCATGAGTATTCATATTAAAATCAAGCTTCCTATGATTAACTATGAAGGCTTGCCTTTCTAGGAGATTTAAAGACACCTGATTAATTTAAAAATCAATTAATTCTCTTTAGGAAAATCAAAATTATAGATGATATTTATCATCATATTTGAATGATTTATATTAATTGATATTTTCTATCCTTCAAAAGATATATCATATATTATAAAGATTTCCTCATAGTCAATTGCAGTGAACTAATGACCTTTGATTATCATTTGATTATTATCAATACTAGATTCAAGTTTGATCAAACTATCATCCGGAGTTGGGCTAGGTTGGATGCAATTTTGAGATTATCGAATAAATTAAAAATTAGTTTTTTGCCATTTCTAAAATTGAACCAAAAATTTCTATCAGTTTCCTAAACTCATTGGCTTGAGGCTAGAAATTTGGGCCAAGAGAAAAACTAAAATAAATTTTCTAAATCCCTAGAACAAGCTTTTAATGAAGTTATATTTTTTATTTAGAATGATTGAATTTTTTTCCTAGCCCAAGTAACCACATTAAGTTATATGATTCAAACTATAATGCATCACTCAGGAGTAGGAAAATAATTGAAACTGAAAATTAGATTTAAGATTAAAATTTTATTGAATTCAAATTTTAGATTTAACATTTAAAATGATTCTCCTAGAACTAATCCAAATAACCACACCAAACTATATTGGGAATTGTAACTAAGATGTGTTTCCCAATATATGAGCATGATTAATTCTAGCTTTTAATGATGAAGGTTTAATTCAGGCTATTTTACATTTAAGGTAGGTAGAAGGTTTCAATGTTTATCACTTTTACTCAAGGGTAAAATGAATTAAATGGCTAATAGAATGATATATAATTTAAACTACTTAAAGAGAAAGTGTACAAACAATTTTAAGAAAAAAATATTATTCACTATTACAGATAGAGAGAGGTACCTATCCTCAGTAGAGTTTCCAAAAAAATATGTGAACAAATATATTGTGCCAACAAAATATTTTTATTTTTCAATAATAAAATATATGTAGTTAACAACATACCTTCTTGAAAGAGAGTTTATATTTGACTTTAAACATAAAAATAGAAATAAAATTTCTTTTCATAATCAAACTCTGCATATAGAGTGTATTATTCATATGTTAAAAAAAATGATATTCAATTATCATTTTAAAATATTGATTTCTAACTATAAAACTTTATCTAAGTATGGAGATTTATCCCTTACTCTATTGAACTAAAGTAGTGTTTAATTATTTTTTTTGAGTTATAGGTCCTCTTTAGAGGCAAGCCTCTATAGTTAATTACATCACAAGATTAATCTTAAGAAAATTTTCAATTAAAGTGGTGATTAAACTTCCTTCAATTTGTAAAGTTTTGATGAAGGATCTGGAATTTTAACCTACCCACTCAAAAATATTCATACCTTGAACACTTCTTTATAGAGTCAAATGTAAGGGATAAATCTCCATACCTATGAAGGATCTGGGATAAAGGCTTGTTGTTTATAGTTTATTAGATGATCATGATAATCCATTCAAAATGTAATATATTAATTGTGTTCAATTACAAACTGGACTTATGTCAACCTAAATTGGATAGCTAGCTAACCACCAAATTGCTTTTGTAAAAAAAAAATTAAGCCCATTGTATGCAACTTTGATAACTTTTGTTTAAACCAAAATTATATATTTAGGTTTAGATTTTATTCAAGGTTAAAAGTGTTGAGTCTATTAATTAGGTTGTTAATCCTAAGTGAGTGTCCCAAGGCTACCAAGAGGGAGGGTGAATTGGTAGTTTAAAAAATTAAAATTTAAGACCCCTTTTTTTTAATTTTGTAGAAAAAGATTTTTCAACCACAGAGTTTTTAAAACTGAAATAGAAAGTGCGGAAATGTAAAAACAGTAAAGTAAATGACACCAGATTTATAGTGGTTCGGTCTATAACCAGACCTACATCCACTCCTCAGAGACTCTCTGAGTATTGCACTAATACCAATAGTGACTCTCCTTTTGCACCCACAGCAAAGCGGAGAAGCCTTTACAACACACTCTTTTCACCACTCCCCGGTGCGGCAGAGAACCGTCCGTCCTTTTACACAATACCCAGTGTTGGCAGAGAACCGTTCGTCCTTTCACACTCTCCTAGTGTGGGCAGAGAACCCTTCGTCCTTTCACACTCTCCTAGTGTAGGCAGAGAACCCTTCGTCCTTTCACACTCTCCTAGTGTGGGCAGAGAACCCTTCGTCCTTTCACACTCTCCAAGTGTCGGCAGAGAACCCTTCG
>NW_021318790.1:37835-62934 GCF_001605985.2 Dendrobium catenatum | reverse complement strand
GTCCTTCCTTTCACACTCTCCTAGTGTGGGCAGAGAACCATTCGTCCTTTCACACACTGCTAGTGTAGGCAGAGAACCCTTCGTCCTTTCACACTCTCCTAGTGTGGGCAGAGAACCCTTCGTCCTTTCACACTCTCCTAGTGTGGGCAGAGAACCCTTCGTCCTTTCACACTCTCCTAGTGTGGGCAGAGAACCCTTCGTCCTTTCACACTCTCCTAGTGTGGGCAGAGAACCCTTCGTCCTTTCACACTCTCCTAGTGTGGGCAGAGAACCCTTCGTCCTTTCACACTCTCCTAGTGTGGGCAGAGAACCCTTCGTCCTTTCACACTCTCCTAGTGTGGGCAGAGAACCCTTCGTCCTTTCACACTCTCCTAGTGTGGGCAGAGAACCCTTCGTCCTTTCACACTCTCCTAGTGTGGGCAGAGAACCCTTCGTCCTTTCACACTCTCCTAGTGTGGGCAGAGAACCCTTCGTCCTTTCACACTCTCCAAGTGTCGGCAGAGAACCGGATCTCCTTGACAGATCTTCTCACAAGAATCTAGAAGGAAGAAAGAAAAGAGTGAAGTAATCCCAATTCACAAGTAGAGACTCTTACCTTTGAAATCCAAGTGAAGCCTTCTTGCTTCTATGGTAGGAATCCTCCCTTGAATGCTCTCTTCACTTCTCTCCTTGGCTATTCTCTCAAGAGGCACGAAGATCAAATGACAAAAAGATTGGGTGGCAGTCTAATTTGGGCTATTTATACAAAAGACAAGAAAAACCGCCCAAAAACTGCAAGTTTTCAATTCTGTACGCAGTGGATCGTCCTGTACGATCGTGGATCGTCCTGGACGATTTTACTTAAACGATCTGAAACGACCCTATTTGAATATGTGTACGAAGTGTCTTCGTACAGCTGATCGTCCTGTACGAACTAGGTTCGTCCAGTACGAACGGTTATTACAAGGTCGAATCTAGAAACTGCTGAAAACTGTCCTAAGTCGGTTAATCGTTTGGACGATAATTAATTTCGTCTGGACGAAAATTTTACAGAGAGCCAATCGTACTGTACGATAATTAATTTCGTTTGGACGAAAATTTTACAGAGAGCCAATCGTACTGTACGATAATTAATTTCGTTTGGACGAAAATTTTACAGAGAGCCAATCGTACTGTACGATAATTAATTTCGTCTGGATGAAAATTTTACAGAGAGCCAATCGTACTGTACGAAAATTAATTTCGTCTGGACGAAAATTTTACAGAGAGCCAATCGTACTGTACGATAATTAATTTCGTCCTGGACGAATAGGACTTAGAAAATTTTTCGAGCAATTTCCTATTCATTCTATATGCTCTATAGGAGATAACTGTCTGATCGTCCAGTACGAACGAAAATCGTCCTGTACGATCAACACAAATTTAATATGATCTCCTTATTTGTGTGTGCATGTTTTTATTCACTCAAGTTACAATCACTCTCTTTCAATTTGATTTCTAAGCAAAGTGCAAGCTTCAAAAATTTCAAGGTATCTCATGTTGATTTTAATTTGAAGCCTTGTAGTCTGGAGTTCTTTCCCTGAAATGTTAGTATACACAAGAGCAAATACAATTCTTCCAAAATTGTTAGGAGATACCTACACATTTGAACAATAATGTTTGAAATCATCAAAACTTTATAAGTTGCCAAAAATGTAATGCATGCAAATAGCAACTATCTTAACAAAAAGATATTAGGTGATTAAATGCATCTAACTAATATAAATAAAAATGAATTTTACCCTAACTCTAAATTTTTTAAATGTTACTAATCAACAACACTACATGACAGGCTTTCTAAGAAAAATCATACAACATAATGGCCTTATACCAATAGGGAATAATAGGAATGCTCGTTCACTTAGGCCTCACCTTTCTCATCATAGGCTAGTGTGCATTGTTTCATACATATAAAAAAAGAAAAATACATATTATGCTTATATAAATTTGAAGTCTTTGTGTTTTGAAGTATAAATATCATAGAGTCCTAGAAGCTTAACGTATGCATCCATACAAAATTAGATGCAATGCAAAAAAACCCTATGAAAAGGATGCAATTCTAAATCAAAAATAATTTACAATCTATGCATGTTCATGATTGTGTTTAATTAGAATAATTTAGTGAAAGAAAGTGGAAAATACAACAGTATATAAACAAGGATCAATTGTAAAATAAAGGTGGTCATGCTCCACTGATGACAAATTTGAATTTCTCTACCTATATAATGACGCAAGTCTTTATAAATTTAAATTACTTATTCAATATCTTCAATGTCTTCTAATCTTTTGGCTCCATGTATGTGCAAGATATAGAATTCTAATAAAGATGAACTTCAAAGGATGAAGAACATTCTTTTAAACTTCTACACACTATATACAATTTATATTTAGACTTCTATAACTCTTTAAAATTTATAATTACATTTTAATTTAAAATTGAAAATGACTCAACTCACTGTATAGGTTAGCATAAAAACAAGTGTATTTTGTATATATAATAATTTATATGACTTCACATAGTATAATTAAAGTAAATAATCACATCTTCACCCTCCAACCACAATTGTATCAAATCACAATAAGTGTAAGAAAGTAAACATGGAGCACTAGTATATAATAGAGTTGGTTGTCCTATCAAGAAATTCTAAAGTATGTGCTGAGCTATGTGATTTAGATATATCTTCGGTATAGTAGTGATTAATGTTATTTATAAGTTAGATTTATTTATTAAATATCAAAAGATTTGATTTAAATTTAAGTTTTATTTGATTTGATAAATTAAGTTTTGTCAATGAGTTTTAATTATTTAATTTATTTAGTCTAGGTTTTAAAGAATCTTGGTAATTAATAACTCCAATATGCTTAGAGTTATCAATCAACAAGTCCTAGGGGTCAAAAAGATTTATTTATTTCATCCCTACGAATAAAGTAATCACATGAAATATCCATTTAATCCTTAATGAATTATTAAATTCATATTTTAAAGAACCATGTTAATTAACACATCAAACTTCTTGAAGATATTTTTTTAAAATCCCAATGCTTTCAAATAAATTCATTTATTTCCTAAAGAAGGGATAATGCAAAAATATATATCATTCATTCTTTTAAATTATTTATTCAGGGTTTATTTAAATTATTAACTTCATTTGAATTTGTTTGTTTAATTAAATGGACTTTAATTTGATTTGTTAATTATAATTTATTGATATAAAATATTTAATTTTTATACATTATTATATTATTTTTATACATTATTATATTATTTTTATTTTATTTATTTGAATTTAAATGAATTTATCAATGTTTCTTGAATTGCACTATAAAATAGAGAGGGAGTTGTTATATGAAAGTTGGAAAAGGAATTATGAATGTTAAATTTTTATTTTTTATTTATTTTGTTAGAGTTTTATGATTTTTATGAATTTCTTCATGTTATATAGAGTTCATATAATTTACTTTATATTTGAGGGTTTTTATTATTTTAGTTATGATTTGTTAAAAATATGCTTTATTAATAAATTGCTTAGTTATGGAAATTAGGGTATTTGTTTTCATTACTAACCATTATTTAAGCCATGAATCATTATTAACTAACGTTTAAACCTTGCTTATTTGAGGCCATCAAAGTCTCCTTAGGGTTTACTAAATATTTTAAAGTAAATACTTCTATGGTTTAAATAAGTTTGCATAAGCTCTCTAGATGAGTGTTTGACATGAAATTAATGACTAATTAACTAACTATTTTATTATTATCTAACAATCCACACAAACACATATTTCTAAGCTACTTATGAACTCATAATTATTGAATTTTAAACCTTTAGGTCAAAATATGATCTAGGAATTTAAAATTATAATTTTGGTTTCACTCGGCCTTAAACAATCAAGAATAATTTTGAGATATGTGTAAAATATTTCCAAGAAACCTCACAAAAGTTTGACATCAATTCGAGCTATCTATGAGAAGTTGTTTGTTAAATACATTGGGGAGTATTTATGAAATTTCTTAAATCTACTAGAAATAAACCTCAATTATTAAAGGCTTTTATAGATCTCCTCAAGTTGAGGATATATGAATTTTTTAAGAATTATAATTTGTGTTAATTAAATTCTCTGGAACCTAGAATTTTCTAGTTAGATGGTTAAATGGACATGTGCTTTTCCACTCAACACCATTTGATAGGCCACTTAAAGAATAGCTGGTACTAATAGACAATCCAATTTTTTTTATCCATTCGATTAGAAATTGGATGACAAGAATAACCTAGCTCAAAACTATGAGTGGAAGTATGGAATCCGATATGAGAAAATCAACACTTTCAATTTGAATCTGATGAACAGCTTTGATTTCTTCTTCAATATCCCGCTTTTAAATTTAATGATGCATAAATTTTTCACTAATCTAGTGAATACACAAGATGGATTTGTTCATAAGGATCCAAAGGATAATTTGAGAATGAACTTCAAATGTAGAAGCAAGATAACCATGGATTAGAGGTTTATTTCACACCTTAACAACACTACTCTATTGAGTGCTCCAAATTAAAAATTTCATATGAAGAGAGGGTTGTTGAGAGGGGTTTTGATGTAGATGAATTCAACTTAAGTAAAGGAACACTTTTTCTTTAAATAGTAATCATTGAACACCAATGGATCAAGATCTAAATGTCTGGCTGAATCAATGCTTACACTTGCTAATATTTCTAAATTTATTCCACCTAGTAGATAACTGGACTAAGGTGAGTTGGACACCTATATGAAAGGTTAATGCATGAAATGCAAGGGTTAGATAGGAAAAATCACTCCTTGGTTTTGAATGGCTCAAATGAACCATATTTTGGAGACTTGAGTTAGCTAATTTGGCTAACCCTATCCATCCATTGGCTGGGCATTACGGAATTAATTCTATGTTTCCCTAGGCACCTAGGGAATTTAATGGTTTGGTTTTACTTTGTAAGGGTTGAATCTTGGATCATTTATATCCATTTAAATTCACTTGCATAAGGCCAAATGGCTAGCCCTAGTGGGCAAAAGCATGGTGAGATCCTTAGGCACCTAATGGAAAGTCTTAAGTGGTTATGAGGCCCAAGGATAACCTTGGTTTAATAGAATGAAGAGAGAACCCTTTTTGTTAAGCCATGATAAATTTGGTTGACTTGGTCAATAAGGTTTAACCAGCCCAAGGCCTTCTGTCATGTGGATTCTAAATAATATTTAAAACTTGTTAGAAGTGGTTATAGATTAACATATTGAAATTTTGTTAGGGATGTTAGGCCCTTATGAACTAGTCCCAAGGCTAACAAAAAAGTGGCGAATCGATATTTTAAAATAAATCTTTTGATCAAAAACACAAACCAAGATTCACCACAGAGAAAACACAATGCGAAAATTAAATGCGGAAATAATAATGGAAAGTACACACCAGATTTATAGTGGTTCGGTCAAATCTTAACCTACGTCCACTCCTCGGAGGCACCCTCTAAGTATTGCACTAAACTAAGTGTCTCTCCTTTAGCCCCCACAGCTAGGCGGAGAAGCCCTTGCAAAATCACTTCCACCTTCCCCGATGCGGCGGAGTCGCCGGGTCCTTTGACACCAAAGAGATCTTCTTCTTCTATGAACTTCCCTCAAGACAAGCCTTGAATCCGATGGTACTAAGGTGCAAGCTTTCAAGAGCAGCCGTGAGGAATCCACCTCCACACTCCCTTGAGTCCCCCTTCATAAGATATTCTCCCTCTCTCAAACTTCATCCTTTCGTCACTCCCATTCAAGCTCTCTCTTCATGTTTCCCCCAAAAGAACAAAGCTATAATGGCTTCCAAAGACACTTACAAAAGTTCCTTATTAAAATCTTAAATACAAGATCTCAAAATGAGCTTATTAATCCAACTTGTCGACTTTATCATCCAGGCCGATTGGAATATCATCCTGGCCGACCAGTACAAAATAAGCTCAATCAGCTGGGACGATTTGGGATGATCAAAAGAAAATTGGTTACATCGTCAAGGCCGATAAAATATCTGTTTACCTCATTTTTGTTTGAGGTCATCAGGACCTATCACTACTCTTGATCAAACATCTAGTAGCTGATAATTATCCAATTTTCAACCATCTAGTGCTCAACCAATCGTTCACTCTAATTCTTAAATCATCCACATAATCAATCATCAATCAATCTAATGTTCAATTAAAACTTCAATCAATAAACTACATTCAATCAGAACCTAATCAACCTGCATATATCTAATCTGCAATCAAATACCTGTATTCAACCCATCAATGATCATAATCTTCATTTAATTCCCTCAAGCACTCCTTCTAATTAAATGGCCTGACTCATCACCTTAGCTATTTCACTTATCGACAAGGTTAATTTGACCTAAACTTAGTCAAACCAAACTCAATCGATTAGGTCGTGGTAAATGATCATATCAACCTCCATAAAAACTCAAAACCCTTCTATCATATCTTTCAACTTCTCCAAACCCATCGTGGGTCAATTCATCATTGAGTTGACTCAGTCAACCCATAAAAGAAAAGTCAAAATTCACTATACAAGGTCTATTCATTCATGCAAGGGAGGACCTATCATTTGAACACTTCATCAAATCACCTCAATAATATTCAAATATTATTTTGAAATATCTTTTATTGACCTTGACCAAAGTTGATTGGTCAAAGTCAGTCAACTAGAGATATAAAATCGTTTTTGATGGTCAAACTCCACTAAAACCCTTACCTTATGCATTAGTTTTGCTTCTAAACTGTTCTACCAATCATTAAGTTCCACATAAACTCCATCTCACCATCTTTGACCACCTTTGACAAGTCAAATGGTCAACTAGATTTTAAGTGAACTTTAGTGGTCAACCCGACCAAATAAACTCACCCAGCTTAAAACAAGCCAGTCCAGCCCTTGGAATTATTTCTAAAATGTTCCTAAGAGTTAACCTTACCCAACCCAGGCCTTGGCATGCCCTTAGCTCAACCCATTAGCTCAAATGAGCTCACCTGGTCAATACACTCAACCTAAACTTTTCAACCCAATCTAGGCCAGTCCAGCCATTGCAATTAACTCCAGAAGCTTCCCTGAACCTGGCCTGACCTCCCCAGCTGCTGGTGTAGCCCCTAGATTCGAACTTACCAACCTAGTGGTCCTCCACATTTAAAAATGACTCCAAGTCATTTTCACCTGAGGCAGCTACTCCCTTTGCTCTCTAACCATTTAGGACATGTGTCAATCATCCCATGAACATCCCTGATCCATCCCAGCCCTCCATTTTCCCTTCAAACGACTAAATAGGTCTAGAGGGTTGAGATTATTCATTATTCTCCATCTCTCATTCTACTCATCCTCAGAGCTTCCTGGCTATTCATTTTGAAATCCCAGAGCTCTTGATCCATCTTCCTAGCCTTTTCCTAGTGCTTGGAGCGTGCTGGAGATGAAACTGATGGTGATCCAAGCCCTAGTCTGCCTCAAGCTTCTAAACTCCATTTCTAGTGATCCTCCAAGCTCGTTATCTTCAAAGAAATTAAATGTGGTCAATCTAAAAATTCAGAGAAACCTAAATAAATTGATTTCATCGATCCTAGCTCGGTAAATCCTAAACCCTAGATAATACATAGGTTCTTAAATAGGCTTCTAAGGAAATCTTATCGAGCTCTATAAATCATTCCCCATTCCTGTTCTCGTCGTCTGTCATTCAAATATCAATTATCATGCCATTTATTTAATTTTCTAAGAAGTTTGAAATGAAACTTAAAACTAGGGTTTCCGCTGGTCGAGTTAAGAAGATGAAATCAGGACTGTTGATTTCGCCTATTTGATTTTAACGACCAAGATTGTCTCATTCTTTACGCTAGGCGCGGTCTTCTAGACCTACGGGATCAAATGTTTCATTCGACTCAATCTCGTTCGTCCATGCTAAACCTCGGGATTAAACGGTGATTATTCGATCCCTCAGTTCAAATCAAACCACGAGATTTGATCCCGTCTATTGGATCAGAACCGTGGAATCGAATGGCCATTTTGCAGTGCTAACTCATTTAAGTGAACTAGCCCTCTTGACCGTCTCCTTCCGCGTAGACCATCCATCCACCGCCACGTGTAAATCCATGATTAAAATTCTGTTTTAATTAGATTTAATGCCATAACTTGTAAAAATCATAACCAATAAAATACTAAGCCAAAATTTATGTACAACCACTCATAATTTTCATTATTTTAAAATTTATATTTTAAACACTAAAATTTTCCTTAATTTCTTTTAATGATATTTATTCAAGTATCTAGTTAGATTAAAAGTTAAATGGCATGATACTTGAGGTTTAGTATATACAGTATCTGATTTTTGGGGAATTTTTAGAGCTTGATTTAAGTCCTAAATGAATTTTCAAATGTTTAATTCATTACTTAGATTAAATATTTAAAATCTCATTCACAAGTCTTGTAATCATTAAATCATTACATTTAGAACTCTATTGTATCAATAGAAGCTCACTTCTCAATGGAATTCAGGTTTAGGTTACATTCATATATTGTTTCAGGGAATATAGCTTCTAATGCTATGAGTATATGCTTATGTTGCACTCAAACTATATGTGATTACAATTTCAATTTGGATATGGGTTATATTGGGATATTTTATATTTCCTTAAATAATCCTATTTCATTTACATGCACATCTCTCTTATAATTGAATCCCTAAAATTATAAGTTACTTTCATATCTTATGATTTTGATGATTCATTCTTAATAATCCATAGAGTATTAGGGCATTATCTATTGTTCATGATTGCTATGCTATGGTATGATTGTAAACAGTATCCAAAGGGTTAGTATAACTTGATTTCTATCCTACAACCTAGTGCCATTAGGAACAACAATTAAGGATTTGTGTCTTAGTCAACTTAGCCAAATCTAATGGGAACTACACACACCCCTTTTGGGATGAAATTCAAACATAGAAAACTAGTGTCATAAACCCTTAATCAAATATAATCTGATTTGACATTAATTGATCTCAAACAACTAGTAGATTTAGGTCACCCTTCATTAAGGGTTTAATCTTAAATAAATCCAAATAAATCAAATAAAATTAATAAAAATAAAAAATAAATCTCAATCAATTCCAATCAACTCAAAATCAAACTTTCAATCATTCAAAATCTAGAACAAGCTTTAAAATTATTAAATCTAAACTAAACCTTAATCAACCATTAATTAACCCTTAATTAAACTTTAGTTAAATAAATTATAATAATTAAAATAAAATATTTAAAAATTCAAATTAATTCTAATAAATACCAAACTAAATAAATTATCAATTTAAATCACCCATATTTTATTAAAATCATTAAATATTCAATAAATGATTAAAAATTCTAAATATTATAATAAAATTCATTAAAAATTAAATTAAGTTTTGATTCATTTAAACTAAATTGATTTAATAATGCTTTTAAAAATTAAATTAAGTTTTGATTCGTTAAATACTCAATGCTTTTATATACCTACAAAATAGAATGTTCCTAGGGACTGATGTACCTATAAAGAGAAATGTAAATTTTATTCTTTCTAGATTATTGTATATAGATTTAATCTGTAAAGTATCTTGAGTCTGTAAAAGAATTAAAAATAACTGCTTATATATAAATACAAATGGGGCTCCAAAAATTAATACCCTCCACCAGAAGGTTGTTCCTTTTTGGAATTCCATAGAAGACTTGGAGCTTGAAGACCATAAGCAGTTAAATTTAATTCTACTCTTATATAGGCTTAGAACCCAGGCTTATTGTCGGTGGGGCCTGGCCACCTTTACTTTCCTGCAGACCCTGGGATGTACTCTATAAATTTGATATTAATAAAATCAGCTCTTTTATATATACAACTGTTTCATGCATCATTAGCATTCATGTAATTTTTTTTTGTAAGCATATTATCCTCCATCTGATAAGATTTCCTTAACCATTCCTTGATTCTTAGGATAGAGCCATCTTAATTCTTGCATTCATCAACGAATTATTGTGATTAGAATTGTTAGCTAGCAGCCCACTCTAACCAGGTGGTAAGTCCAGAATATATACACTATCTCTTTACATATTCTTTCTTCTAATCAAATCTAAACTCTTCATAATTCAAGGTTAAATTTATAATCTAAAGCCTGATAATGAAAATTCAAATTAGCCCAAATATTTAGTTAAACTTTGCATATAATTTAGAAATTAATTAGTCCTCATTTAAATCGAGAGTTTTCTCTTAGGAGATGTAATTAACTATAGGGGCTTGCCCCTATTGGAAGTTTAGATCCCAGAATAATATAAACCCTACCTTAGTTTCCTTTCTAGGGTAGAGGAAAGATCTGTGGACGTAGATCATGCTTTATTTATATTTTTTTAATTTTATTTCAACAATCAAAGGATAGGTAGATAATTGATTTGCTTCTACAAGCAGGTCAAATGTCTTCTATATTTGATTATGAAAATAAATTCACAATTCATTAGTCTAACCAGGTCGGTAGGATAATATACTTATCATCCTTTAGGATGATTTATATACTCCCTATGCTACACCTGATTAGAAGAATGAATTATAGTTTTCTTTCTTTCAGATCAATAGAAGGATATTAGTCTACCCCTCGGGGTGGTATAATATTGGACCATGTGGATTTGATTGAAAGAAAACATTACAATATAAATAAAGCAAATCGTATGAGAATCTATTTATTTAAAATAATTAAAATAAAAAGAAAATCTTAAAAATAAATAAATTAAAATTAAAATATTTTCTAACAATATTATCCTGTCCAATTAGTTCAAATCTGAGGACAATCATTCTGATCATCGCCCTGAATAGAGTCTGGCTGATGTCAATCATCTAGGACAACGTCCTGATCGATCCTGCAATCGGCCCGGCCGATGTGATCATATCAATCAGTCTTAATTGCTTTCCACAATTACCAGATTAATTTAGGCATAATTATGCTGCATCATCCAGGCCAATGTTTAGATCATCCTATATGATATCTTGAAATAAAGAATACCTAAATTGATCATGGAGGCTGATTCTTTCTGATTTGAGCCTATCGTCCTGGCAGATACAAGGATCTTCCAGCCCGATCGGCTTAATGACAGCTGCCTTAATGAGGATGATGCCCTAATTAGGGTTTCTGTTTTTTGAACTAATCGTCCAGGTCGATATAAATATCATTCCGAATGATGTTCGTAAAAATTGTAAACTCTAGGGAACAGACATAAAATCTTCCAAGGTGTGTGTGTGTGTAAAGTTATATAGCATCAGGAGCCACACCAAATACAATAGACTTGAGAAAGGAAAAATGTATAAACTGATTCAGACCTAGTCTATCAAATCTTGAGCTGGTTCCAAATTGCAGTCTAATCTTGTGGACTTGAAATGTCTTTAGATAAGGTAATTGTATAGAAATAAGAGTGTTTGCTATCATCAAAATTATAATCCATAAAAATAGATCCCCAACAATCTCCTTCTTTTTATGGATAAATTTACAAAAGAAAACATTATCTCCTAATCTCTCCCTTGCTAAAATAAAACTTTTTAAAAATAGGGGAAATAAAAAAAAATTTTGTTTTTTATTTTTTGAAATAAAAAATAGATATAAATATAACAATAGGTTCTCCCCCTTTGACATTATCAAAAAGAGAAGGGGCACGAAAGAAAATCTTTAAAAAATGAGAAAGTTACCTCTTAATTTTAATAAAAAACTTAATAAGGAATGGATTCACAACGCATAATCCAGTAAAGGTAAGAAATTCAAAAATTGTTAATCCAAACTCAGGTTCTTTTAAAGGCTCAAAAACTTTTTAATTTAATATCTAAATCAAGGAATAAATAAGAAAAAGAATCACTAATTTTTCAAAATTCCTTTCATAAAATATATCTAATAGAAGAGTAATATCAAAAATTGGTGAATAAAAAAAAATGATTTTCAAGATCAAGTATCGAAAATATCAAGGGTTTTCTTAAGCTTTAAGTAAACACGGAAAAAGTAAGCTTACTCTTTATGGGCTAATTTTATGCCTCTTGTCAGTTTTTTGGCACACTTTGCGCATCTTTTACTTTTTGATACACTTTGTGTATCTTTCTTAATTTGGCGTCATTGGCCACTTTTTTTTGATTTGGCATAATTGGCCAATTTGTTTTTTAATTTTAGAATATGCTACCTTTCTAAAATTTTAAAAGCAAAAGTAAACCCATTCTATTGACAAATTGCAAAAGATTCCTATGCGATAGATAAAATGTACAGAGATGAGAATGTTCAGTTTCAAAATCCAATTTTAAACATGATGAAGATTTTAAATCAAAAGTAGAATAACCTCTTTTACTAAATAGAGATTGAGAGTCAAAATCATGAGTCTCCTTTCTTTTAATATTTTTAGAGAAGTCAACCACAACTTACCTAAGAATTAAATAAAAATAACAGATAGACTTTTCATTTAAAAAAAAAAGATCTTGAAAAAAGTGGTATGTGTGTGTTGATTAGTGAAAACTTAACAAAAATAATACAACACTCAAGACAAAAAAGGAAAAAAGAAAAATAAAGAAAACACTACAAAAAAAAACTAAAAAATAACACAAAATAAATAAGTAAGGCTTTTAAACACCATCCTGCTCCTGGTCCAATGCTTCAGAAACCAAGTCTGCCCAGGAGATTTTTTTAATTTTCATTATTTGCCCTTTCTACAATTTACTTAGCTTTACCCGTTTCTTTTACAGGAAGAGTTCTCAAATTAGGGCACAGATTTTTCATGTGTCCAGACTTCCTACATCCAAAGCAAATAATATTAGAAGAAATCTTAACATTCTAACCATTTTTACCTTTGTTCCACTTTTGTTGATGCTTATGATTTGGTGGGCTTTTTAATTGGTTTGCTAAGTCATTGCTTTCATCACCAACTAAGCCACTTTTCTCCAAGTCTTCAGTGTTTAACACTATCATCTCACCTGCATCAAAAAGTCTTTGACTCAAGCTTTGCTCGTAGGCAATGAGTGAGCCAATCAAATTATCAATAGAATATTCATTCAAGTTCTTTGATTCACAAATAGCAACAACTTTGGCATCAAACATATCAAGTAGACAATGTAGAATTTTATTGACATTTTTCAAAGTTTGAAAACTCCTTATCTAAAGCATGGAATGATGTCACAATTTGAATAAATCTAGTATATATGTCTAAGATCGATTCATAAGCTTTCATGCAAAATAATTAATAATCATTCATTAAAATATTCAACTTGGATTGCTTGATTTCACTAGTGCCTTCGTATATGGTGTGTAATTTATCTCAAATTTTCTTACTAGTAGTGCACGTTGAAACTAACATAAAGTTTTCAAAATTTAAAGCACAGAAAAAATAGTTTAAAGATTTTGCATTCAATTCAGCATTGATTTGTTCTTCCATATTCCATTGATTAAAAGGAATATCAACTTTAATTTCATCTATAACAAGTGACGATAAAAAATAACCAGTTAAAATCATACGCCACATACGAAAATCAATTGATTGCAAGAAGGTAGACATGCGAATCTTCCAAAAATCAAAAGAAATATTTTCAAATAAAGGAGGTCTTGTGATTGAATAACCTTCCGCAATATTACGATTAGAAAAATTAGCCATGGACAAAAATTCAAAAAACTTTGAAAAACTTATTTTTATGAATCCTACTTTGATACCATTTGAAAGTTTGTTAGGGATGTTAAGCCCTTATGAACTAGTCCCAAGGCTAACCAAAAAGAGGTGAATCGATATTTTAAAATAAATCTTTCAATCAAAAACACAAACCAAGATTCACCACAGAGAAAACACAATGCAAAAATTAAATGCAGATTTAATAAAGGAAAGAACAAACCATAATTATAGTTGTTCGATCAAACCTTGACCAACGTCCACTCCTTAGAGGCACCCTCCAAGTATTGCACTAAACTAAGTATCTATCCTTTAGCCCCCATACCTAGGTGGAGAAGCCCATAAAAAATCACTTCCATATTCCCCGGTGCGGCGGAGTCGCCGGGTCCTTTGACACCAAAGAGATCTTTTTCTTCGGTGAACTTCCCTCAAGACAAGCCTTGAATCCGACTGTACTAAGGTGCAAGTTTGTCAGAGCAACCATGTGCAATCCCCCTCCACACTCCCTTGAGTGCCCCCACACAGGATCTTCTCCCTCTCTCAAACTTCAACCTTTCCTCACTTTGTTTCAAGCTCTCTCTTCCAGTTTCCCCCAAAAGAAAGAAGCTATAATGGCTTCCAAAGACACTTTCAAAAGTGCCTTGTCAAAAGTTTAAAAGCATATCTCAAAATGAGCTAATTAATACAACTTGCCGACTTTATCGTCTAGGCTGATAGGAATATCATCCTGGCCGATCTGTACAAAATAAGCTCAATCAGTCTGGATGATTTCAGACGAACAGAATAAAATTGGTTACATCATCGAGGATGATACAATATCATCCTGTCCAATTATTTCAAATTCGATGTCAATCATCCAGGACATCAACCTAGCCGATCCTACGATCGGCCCGGTCGATGTGATCATATCAATCAGCCTTAATTGCTTTCTATAATCACCAGATTAATTTAGTAATAATTGTGCTGCATCGTCCAGGATGATGTATAGATCATCCTGGCGATATCCTGAAAAAAAGAATACCTAAATTGATCAAGGTGGCTAATTTTTTCTTATTTGAGCCTATCATTTTGGCTGATACAAGGATCGTCCAGGCTGATCGGCTTAATGACGACTTCCTTAATGAGGATGATGTCCTTATTAGGATTTCTATTTTTGAATCGATCATCCAGGCCGATATAAATATCATCCCGGATGATGTTACCAAAAATACTAAACTCTAAGGAACAAACAAAAAATCTTCTAAGGTGTGTGTGTGCAAAGTTACATAGCATCAGGAGCCACACCAAATATAATTGACTAAAGAAAGGAAAAAGGTACAACCTGACTCAGACCTAGTCTACCAAATCTTGAGCTTGTTCCAAATTGCAATCTGATCTTATAGACCTAAAATGTCAGTAGATAAGGCAGTCATATAGAAATAAGAGTGTTTGCTATCATCAAAATCATAATCTATAAAAACAGATCCACAATACATATGGTCCCCATATCATTTTTTTTGGGGTGAAAACACATAAATTGGCCTACACATTAATTAAGAAAAGCATTACAAAGCCCTTAAAGGGATCTCAAGCTCAATAAGGCTCAAATGAGCTACAAAAACAAATTAAAAAAAAATTCTAAGAGCTTAAGTTCCCTACAACACAAAAGTACAATATAACCTTGGTACAATCAATAGTGCACAGAAAGGAGCACCCAAAAAAAGGGAACAAATAAAAAAATAGTTATCAGCTCTGCCTTCCCTTCCAAATTGCCATCACTTTGACAACCTGCACGAAACAAATATTGCAAAATTAGGTGATAACTAATATGGAAAATGCACAAAGGAAACCAAAAATGGTCAACGTGATAATCCGTGCAATTTTCCATAAAATAGTTAGGATATCTAAAAGAGAAGGTATTTAGCCTCCAAACAACAGCATTATCACACCTAGCAACATCACCCACAAAGATATTAATAAGTAGCCTCCAACTACCAAAGACCTAGCCCTAAAATGCAACATTAGCCTCGAAAGAAGTAGACCATAAGCCATAATTGACAATGACATAGAAATTGGAAACCCAATAGGTTGGGATACAGAATAAACAACATTTAACATCTAACTTGAGGTAGTTAGCATAAACCACTTGTAAAAAGCAACAAAACAAAACACCATAATGCTTCATTATGTACCAATTCCATAAGAACCAACCAATAAGGAAAATTTAGTCCTTAGGAAAGCAACATAATAGTAAAATTGGTCAACCATGCTTAGAAAAATAGAACCAAAATTTCCAACAAACTTCAACCCAAGTGCCATTCTAGTTTAAAACCAGACCCAATAAAGCATAAAGAAACCTTGACCATAGATAGGAAACATACTAGATAGTCCAACTATAAAAGAATAAAACTAACCAACTCCCATAAGAGATAGAGATCACATACGAAGAAACCAATCACATTGAAACTAGAGAAAGCTATAATAGAGGGGAACCAAGGAAAATCCACCAACAAAACTCCAAAAATACCAAGTGATGTGATGGAAGAAAACAACACAAACCAGAAACCCCGACAGAAAGCTAACATGAGTCCAAGCATCTTGGGAATAGATGAGTAACACAAGGGAAAGAGCTTAGAAATAAAATTGAAACAAATAAAGTAGGGGCACTGGCTAAAAGGGGATAACCACTAGCCCGCCATGTTTAACGCAACACCCACACTAAAATAAAAAGGTACCACGGGTTCCAGCCAAACTCAAAAGCTAAATTATAACATAGGGATGCCCAATTTTGTTTAATCTTAAAGCCCCTTTATGGGAGTAGGTAAGTTGGAAGCAGAAAAATCTATAAGATTAACTAAATTACACCTAAAATTTGCAAGCCAATCAGCCTAAGCATTCCCCTCTCTATACACATGAGACATGGAGAAATTAACAAAGATTAAAAGATGCTTAATCTCCTTAACAAGACAAAAAATATCTGAATTGCACATAGTATCATCAGTGTTATTTAAGCAATGAATACTAGATTGCATCAAATTCAATCCAAATGTTAGAAAAGCCTAAGATATGAATAATCTAAGCCCATGAAGATTAGCTAAAAGCTCAACATAATTAATAGAACATTTATGTAAAGGGCCCACAAAAGGCATAAAAACATTCCCATAAACATCCCTAATAATCCCAACATAGCACATAACCATCCACATTCAACTTATAGGTATTATTAGGGGGTTTAATCCAGTCAACATTCCTAGGCTCTGTAGAAGGATGATCACCCTCCAACATGATACTCAAGTTAGAAGCCATAAAGAAATAGTATTTAAAGTTATTGATAGATAGCAGATTAATAAAAAAGAATATCAGAACCTTATCTTTCATATTCTTAAAAATACTATCGTGGTTTATACTAATACCATTGAAAAGAAAATTATTTCTATCTAGCCAAAAATACCATAAAATAATAGAAGGAATAACATTTTTGATGTAACCTTTAGACTTAAAAAACTAAGAGTTAATCATAGCGTTAATAGAAAAATTAGCATTCAAAAAATTTAATATGAAAATATCATCAAAATATGTAAATTATAACAGCTATAAGACCTGTAAGAAAGACATGAAACATATTCTCCACATGAAAAGAACATTGGCACTTGGAAGGTAAAATGAAACCTCTTTTAATTAAATTATCTTTAGTAGGAATAAACTTATGCAAAAATTCTCCAAATGAAAATAGTAACAGTGGAAGGAATACTTTTATATCAAATCAAAGAAAAAATATTAGTGGCACCATTTTTTAAATATGAAGGCAGGCTAAGCTTCCTTTAATCTGAAACCCCCATCTTTAGACAGATTGCATAATAATAAATCATCAGAATCAAAGTTAAGAGGAAGGTTTAGAATTTTTTGAATAATAGACATAGGAATAACATTATCAAGTTTATCATAATTCCAAGAGTTCTCAGTAATGAAGTAGTTCACCTTAACTACAATAGTGGAAGTAGTATTAATAATACAATCAATAGAATGAGATCCAGCAAATGATCTTACTGAAAGAAGATGTTAACGTGACCAAGACCCCCTTTAATGGGGGCTTAGCAACTCATTTAAAATTGCAAAGTCTCTGCCACACTTTGGAATCACCTTTGTTCTAAAAACACTTAGTCGGGTGATTACACACATAATACTTAGCATACATAAACTTAGCACAAAGACTCACTTTAGCACAAAAGGTGTACCACAACTTTAAGGAGAAAGCATAAGCAAAATCATACATATTCTTACAACCCAAAGAACTCTCATCACAAAAACAACAACACTTATCCTAAGAGGACCAAATAATTTTAGAATTGCTATTGGTTCCCTTCCAAAAAATATTATTAAAAAGTTTATCAATTTTATTGCAGACTACATGAGTAAGTTGAAGAGTTTGGAAGGTATAAATAGGAAGAGAACAAATAGCACTTCTAATAAGAGTTAATCTACCATAAAAACTCAATAAGTTAGAATCCTAGGACATAAGCTTATTTTGCACTGAAGTAATCAAGTCTCAAAGAGAAAAGTTTTATTTCTATCTTTTAAAAGAGGAACATCGAGGAACTTTATAGGCAAGTGACCTTGAATAAAACTAGTAAGGCCTTCGATAGCAGCAATACGATCATGAGGCACTTTGTTGGAAGCAATAAAACAACTCTTATGCTTATCAGAGAAAGACCACTAACATTTTATGACTTATGAAAGAAAACCATAAGCCTACTTATCCTGTTTAATGAAGCATTAGTAAAAATGATAAAATCATCAGCAAAACATAAATGGGAAATAGGAAATCCACCCAAAGTTCTAAAATAAATGCTAGGAATATTCTCAAAGTGGTTAAAATTACCAATAGATAAGTACTCAAAAGCAATAATAAAATGAGCAGTAGAGATAAGATCATCTTATCTTAAGCCATGAGAGGAATTGAAAACAAAAACCAAAGCTTTTACCATTCACAATAAAAAACAATTAGGATCCTTCAATCCAATTTTGGATGAGAACATTAAAAACATAATTAAAATAGAACAAATACAAAATATTGTAAAAAAAATTCAAATTAGTGTTATCATAAACCTTGTAGATATCTAATTTCAAAATGATTTTGCCACCTCTCACCTTAGCATCAAGATCATGACAAAACTATTGGGGAAAATAATGTTATCAAAAATAGCCTGACCCTTGAAAAAACCCATTTGATAAGGAGAAATAATTTTATGGAGGAGAGAAGTTAAATGATTAAGAAGAATTTTAGAAATCAACTTACAAAAAAAGGTGTTGAGACTTATAGGTCTAAATTCATTCCATTTAGTAACAAAATTTTTCTTAGGAATTAGAATAATAGAGGTAGAAATGAAAAATTTAGGAATATTATGACTAGCAAAAAAATCAAGGGCAATGGCATAAAGATCATTACTAATAATATACGAAGCTTTCTAGAAAAACTGTGGTAAAACTATCCGTCCTAGCAATAGAATTAGCATTCTTATCATGAATAATCTCTTTGATTTCCTCAAAAGTAGAGGGTTTAGAAAGAAAATCATTATCTTCTTGAGAAATGAGATTAGTGATAATACTATGGTTATTAATAGAGCAAAAATAAAATCCTTATTGAGATGGTTATGAAAGTGCTCAATCACAAAATTAGCAATTTCTCAACAACCTCAGTAACAGAATAATCATCACGAGTGATTTTATCAATGTAATTTTTAGCATGATTCCTCTTGACCAATGCATGGAAATATTTTTTGTTATTTTCACCTCAATAATTTATTTTGCAGCCAATTTTTGTTTTCAAAAGGCTTTATCCTGGGTTTATAATTTAAAGAGGCAATCTTCAACATCCCTAAGCAAACTATAATTATCATCAAAAGGAAACAATGCATAGTTAAGCTCAATCGAATTCATATTACCTTCTGCATTCAAGATATTGGTGAAAATATTTTTAAAAATATTTCTATTCCACCAATTAATTTTATGCTTAAGTTTTTTTAGTTTAAACTCTAATATATTCATACCAACATTAGAGTTTTAGGAAGAAAAGGGGCATGCCAATTCTCTTTAATCATGTTTAAAAAATAGTTATCAAGTAGCCACTTGTTTTGAAATATAAAAATGAAGGGAAGAACCCACATGCCTAGTCTTGAGGCTAATCCAAATATGCTAATGATCAGAAAAAGTTTCACTAAGATGCTCGACAGAAATAAAAGTATATGATTTAGTCCAACTATTGTTAAATAACACACCATCCAAATGTTTCCATAAGTTACCATGATTTTAAGTAAAGTTATTACTAAAGAAGCTAATGTCCACTAAGTTGGAGTCTAGAATCATATTATTTAAATCTTCTACAGAATGATAGATAGGAGTAGAGCCCCCAATACACTAAGAAGGGCTAGAGATAGTGTTAAAATCACCACCAACTAACTAAGGAAAATTACAAATACCGTTGAAGAAGAAGTAGTATACACAAAGAAGGCACAACAGTTCAATTTGAAAAATTTAATATTACAATGCAGAACTTAAGTAAAATCCCTAATAACCTCTGTCATAATAGGATCCTCCCAAAAAACCCAGATCTTATTGGATGAATTTGCAATAGAATGCTAAAAACCTAAAAATCTATTAGTACTGAGTAATTTAGCAGAAGTAATAAAAGGTTCCAGTAAAACAAGAATAGAAACATTATGAATACAGCATAAATTCTTCACCCTCAACCTAGAGGAGGGGCATCCAGTTCCCGTAACTTTCTAAATAACAGGCTTAAACATAAGAAAAGGCTAATGACTAGTTTGAGAATGGATGGACCTTGGTAATTGTAAAAAGACGTTCTTATTTTTTCTAATCTTCCTATTTTTAAACAAAATATAACTATTATCATTATCATCTATAGTGAAATATTCAGCCACAATATCTATATCATCAGTATAACTAAAGGCATCTCTATGTTGTTGTGAGCTTTGAGAATACTTACAATCATTATGGATAATTGTTATGTGATAAAAAATACTCGTCTTCCTTACCTCCTAAGGAAACTCTCCATCCTCGAAGATGTAACCTTCCTCCATAATTTCCTTACTACCTATGTCAATACTAGCATTATTCAATTCTCCTTCCTCCAAAATGATATTTCTGTCATCCTGTTCATTCTCAACAGGTTAAAAGGACAAATTATTAACACAATTTTTATTGATCATCATAAATTCCATATCAGTCAAATTTTTATTAATAACATATGGACTAAGAGGATATGATGTAACAATATTTTTCTTAGTAGTAATAACCAACATTTGCTCATCCACATTTTCAAAATAATTAATAAAAGAAATATTGGAGCTTTTAATCACTCCCTGTAAAGTAATAGGGTCCTCAATAATAGTAGAAAATAATTCATTATCAACGGTGGAAGGGTGTATTGGCTCCCCGGTATTGTTCTGTTGGGCTACAATAGATTCCTCAACCAGTCCCTGGACATTCATATCAATAACCTGAGTTGTTGAAGGAAATAAAATAATATTTCCATTCAATTGTTTGGAAGATCCCATCTTCTTATGAAGATGGGGAAGTAACGTATAGCTTTCATTTAAACTGTGACCATGCATTTACAATTAGGACAAAAAATAGGCATGTTTTCAAAATCGACTTTTAAAAATAGCCATTTAGCTTTGACCCAAGTTAAATCTCATTAGGATGTTTCTAAGAAATATCCAGCTCAACTAAAACATGAGCTACCGATGGATGTGAGATCAAAGCGATAGCCTAGTCCGTTTGTAGAGGGCTAGCTAAATTTTAAGCAAGACTAAACAAAATTTTAGAGTTAAAGAAATGAAGCCTCAGATTCAAAAAGGAAATCCAAACAGGAACTATCGGGGACTCTTCTCAAACATCAAAATCCATAGTCCATTTGAGTAATTGCATCTGGCAAGTTTGATTATAATATGCCCTCATAGAAAAAATGTGACAATAATCAAGATCATTAGAAAGTTGAATTGCAAAGTGTCTCTGATCTAGCAAACCAATATGAAATGAATTAGAGAGTTTCAGATTTAGGAAAAAAATTTTGTATGATGTCCATATTTGGTTGGCACAAGACAAACTTGCCAACCAAAGTAAAAACACAAGGAGCTGCTAGCTTGGAAATCATAGAATCACCAAACATTAGAGCATAACAGCCTTTAAGGGAGGTTTGAATGGAATGTAGTTTAGAAGCTGAAGAAGAGGAGCCACCAGCCAAAACATCTTTAAAAGTATGAGACTTTCCATCAGTGTTTGAAGAAGATGAGGGGTTCGATGATGATGGCTTTGCCATTGCCCAAAGCCACAAAAATTGAAAGGAAAATAAAATAGAACACAATACAAACGAAGAACATGGTAAAGGAAAAATATCTAAGAGAAACATGCTGGAAATCCATGCCACAATGAAGAAAAATGGAGATTGTAAAAGAATGCCCTAGAGCACCACAGAGTCGCTAGGAGAATGCAAAATTTTGGAACTTTATTGTCCCCCATATCATGTATTTCATATATGAGGATTTTAGGCCACCTTATATTTAAAGGTGGATTTGATCCGCCATGGTTAGACAAGGGTTCATTTATGATTATGTATGGGTTAATGTTTGAAATGTTTAGGAGAACTTGAGATGATTTGATTTAACTCAAATGCATGATTTAAAGCTTATATTGAACTGGATTCCATATGGTCAAAGTAACCAATCATGGTCAACTAAGTTCAACCATGGGTATATTCAGGTATATATATAATGAATGATTATTGTATAATACATAAAGGTCACAATAGGTAAATATATGAAGAATGTTTACAATATGCTTCACGCATATGAAGGGATTTTCCTCTATTATTAAATTAACTTGGAAACAAGTTTGTTAAAATTCTAGTGAGAGAAAATCTCATTTTCTAGTGAGAGAAAAATTCAAATAATTTGAAAGTTCTCTGCTCCCAATTTTCACTCCCTCCATTTAGGAGCTGACTGGGGCCATGGTGGGGGATGGTGGGCGGCCATCTTTGGCTGTGACAACTGAAGACGGTGTGGATCTGGAAGAAAAAATGCAGAGGAAGACTAGAGACATCCGTTCGAATAATGATGCGAGGAAATCCTTAACTAATCCTGCGATCAGAGCTGCTACTGGTCTGTTGGTAACAAGGGACAATGCTGTTGATGTTCTGAAGAAAATAGCATATGTGGAAGGTAAAGGAAAATCTGTTATTTATGAAAATGAAATTCAAACACCACGGGTTACCAGGAATCCTAAAGAGAAGGTGTTCGTTGATCCGTTTGCGTCTTCATCGGAAATGAAGATTTATCTTAACAGGTTTGGATATTCAAATGCAATCTCAGGACTTGTCCCTGAGATAAAAGTGAATTTCAGCCTCCCTGTTAACAGGAATTTCCATTTAGAGGATAGATTAACCACAAAGGAGGTTGGCATTGAGGATAAGGTGAATGAGATAATGCCAGAAGGAATGGCATTGATGCTGTGAATAACCCGTGGAAGAAAAAACCATACATTATGCTGGATTTCAAAGATGAATACAAGGTTCTTGCTGAAGATGGAAGAGCTGTGAAGATAAAGGAAGATGTTGAAAGGGTAAATGCTGAAAGGCTGAAGAATTCCTTAGTGACTAAGGTTTTTGGAAAGAAGATTCCAGCACATGTTGTGTCTTGGGAAGTAAGGAGGAAATGGAAGCTATTTGGGAACTTTCATTTGACAACCTTGGGCAAAGGTTGGTTCTTGTGTTCCTTAGATACAAAAGACATAATGGAAGGAGTTTTTTCGGTTGGTCCTTGGTATGTTAACAGCCATATAATTGGAATGGAGAAATGGACGATGGAGTTTTCTTCAATATCATTGAAGGGTCTTATATCCCCTATCTGGGTAAGGATGCCTCACTTACCCCTTTACTGCTGGGATGACATCAATGTAGCTAGTATTGCTTCAGCAATTGGTAGACCTATCATGATGGATGGAAACATGTTTCAATGGGGCGAAAGGGAATTTGCCAAAATTTGTGTGAGGGTCAAGTTGGATCAACAAATTCCCTTAGGTGTTTGGGTGGAGAGTATCTCAGGAAGATTTTTTCAGAAATTTGAGTACGAGAAGATCTCTACATTCTTCTTTGATTGTGGTTTGATAGGGCATGTAAAAGCAGATTGTAAGAACAAGAAGAAGGACATTATGGAGAAGGTGGCTGAGCAGGGGAAAAAGAGAGAAGATGCTGTAGGAAAGGGAGAGGAATCCACTTATGGGCCATGGATCCTGGTTAAGAAGAAAAACAATACTATAACAGGAAGGATGAATGAGAATAATAATATAGGAAGAAGAAAATGGAGGAGAGCAAATGTGGAGCATAAGGAGGAAGTTGTTGTTAATTCAGATAGTTACAATGGGGTGAAAATTGGGACCGTTGCTGCTGATCATCAACCGAAGATTGGAGAAGATCATGTGGCAGTTGAAAGGCAAGGCAACAGCTTGCAGGAAACAATAGTTGTAGATGCAGAATTGGATGTTCGTGGTTCGATTGAAAATGCAGTTAACTCTAGGAAGATGAGGGAAATAAGAATGACCAAACCAAAAAAGTGGGAGAACAGAGAGCTGCTGGTGGAAATCTGGAGGCTGATTCAATCAAGGAAGGAACTAAATGGGCAGGTAACAAATTTGAACTACTAAATTCATTATGTGAAGATGATTATAATGAGGATATTTGTGTAGTTAATTCCTTTGAAGCGGAATTGGAAGAAGTTGAAATCATGAGGAAGATGGAGGAGAATCTGTAGAAAGAAAAGGTGGTTAATAAGCATGAATGGCTGGAGGAGAATACTGTTATTGAGGAGAAAGGTATTCAAAATGCTGAAAAAAATTCTGAACAAAAGATTAAACTAGCAAAGGAATTGAGACATTTGGGTCCTTTGAATTTGACAACAAGGCAAGGTAGAAGTAACATGACCGCGGATTTCCCCCATTAATTTCCAAATGAGTTCTATTAGTTTCTGGAATTGTAGGGGAGCGAACAAGAAAGAGGCCTCCCTATATTTAAAGGAGTACATTAAAAAGTGGTATGTTCTTTTTGTTGGCATTGTTGAAACTAAGATTATTTCTCTATCCAAAGAGGAATTTATCAAAATAATGGGTGAAGATTGTGATTTTATACTGCAACCTTCTAGAGGGAATTCTGGTGGAATTATGGTGATATGGAGGAAGAATGTGGCTTCTTTTTCATTGATCAAGTATTCAGACCAATGTGTGTTTGGAGAGGTAGAAATATTCAACAAAGAGAAGTCGAGGATTGCTACAATTTAGGGTAGTAGATAGTTCTAAGGTAGAAGAGAATTATGGAATTTTATGGAAAACATGGTTTGTGGGAAAAATTGTGTCACCACACAGATTTTGAT
>NW_021318790.1:19521-37735 GCF_001605985.2 Dendrobium catenatum | reverse complement strand
GAGAGAAGATAGAGAGATGTCGAGCGACAGAGAGGGATCTCGCCTGGGTTTTTTCGTGGATTATGCGAATAGCCTGTGGAGTTTTCGCCTGAGTCTTCTCACGCGAGAGAGAGGAGAGAGGCAGACTGGGAGGTCTGTTTTGTGAACTGCCTTGGACTGGAAAGAATTCGGTCTTGTCATTGCCAAAGGCTTCAGTCTATGCGAATAGAGAGAATAGGGAGATCGTGGGAGGAGACTTGTACCGGCCTTAATTATACACTTATATTTCTCATTTTTAACTCAAATTGATGGCTAGGATTGAGTCATGTTTCAAAAGAATTTAAGGATTGATTTAAAAAAAATAAATTTAGTTGAGTATTTTAATCATAATTATAATCAATTTGATCAGATTAAATTTTAATATCATGTTTAATGAAAATTGATTTTGATTTTATTTTGCTGATTTTAAAGATTTAATTTAATCAATTTATTCCAATTATTTGATTTGGGTTTAGTTTTAAAAATTGAATTAGGACTTTAGATTGAATTGATTTTGATTTAGGTCGATTATCAAATCGGTCGATTTGGGTAATCAAAGCTACCTACGTTCAAAATTGATTTGTTTTGAGTCCTATTTAAGCCTCATATTGGGTAGATTTATCTTAAAGAGTTCCGATTAATGGTGATTTAATCAAAATTAGGTTCAATTATTATTGAATTTTATCTTTCTATCTTTATTAATTTCGATTGGCTTTGATTTGATTTGGGTCGAGTCAATGCTACGTCTGTGGGTATCCACCTAAGGGAGGTCCTACAGGTGACGTCTATTCTAGGCTACGAAGACCTAGGTGCTAGAGTTGGATTTGGGGAAATTGACCTCAAATAATGAGGTCAACATGGTTGAGCAGGATATTCCAACAGTCCTTGGAGGTGACTTCAACTGCATTCTGTCACAGAGGAGAGAGAAGAAAGGTGGGAGGAAGTTTTCTTTCTCTCATGTGCCGTTGTAAATGAAGGCATTTATGAACAATAATGACTAACATGATGTAGGTATTATAGGGGCTAAATGTACTTGGTGTAATAATAAGAGTGGAAATGCACGGATATTAGAAAGGCTTGATAGATGTTTGCTGAATTCTAAAGCTTTGGAGAAAGTTAATATAGTACCGGTGAGACATTTGAGTAGAATTGCATCAGACCATTGTCTTGAAATTATTCCAACACCAAGTTCATAAATTCAGATTTTGAAAATTTGAGGATGTTTGGATATCATATGCAGCGGCAACTTCTGTGATAAAAAAGTCATGGTCCAAATCTGTTAGGGGTGATGATATGGAAGCTTTAAATAAGAAAATGTCTGGAGTGCTCAAAGCCTTATTTTTTTTGAGTAAGGCTAAGCATCAAAAGATGGAAATTTTGAAGGAGAAGCTGAAGGAAGAAATTGAAAATCTACAGCTAGAAGAAGCTTCAAGCGCTCAATTCTCGATAGCAAAGTTCTTATCCTGAGAACCAAAGTAAAGGAATTCAATTGTACTCTTGCAACGTTGAATATGTGATGGAAACAAAGAGCCAAAGCCAAATGGTTGAAGGAAGGAGATGTGAACACTTCCTTCTTTCATGCATTTGTGAATGGAAGAAGAAATGGGAATGCTATCAAGCAAATTAGAGATGAGGATGGAGTATTAACGGTGGATGAAGATAGTATAAGAAGAAACTTCTTTCAGGTTTTTTCCAAGAAATGGAAATATAGAGATGGCATTCTAGACAATTGGCCCAAGAATGAAAACTTCTTGAAACAGGAATATTGCAATATCCTGGATGCTGATTTCAAGCTAGAAGAAGTAGGTAAAGTAATTAAGGAACTTGGGAACAAAATCTCACCTGGATTGGATGGAATAACATATTCCTTTCTAAAAGCTTATTGGAAGATCATTGGGATGGATGTGTGGAAAGCCATCCAACTTTGCTTCAATTAAGGGAAGATGTCTTTAAGGTGGAAGGAGACTTTAATTATTCTTATTCCCAAAGTAAGTAATCCTATTTTTTCAAATAATTTCAGACCCATAAGCCTTTGTATGTCTATATACAAAATTAATGCAAAAGTTTTAGTAAACAGAATGAAGAGAGTAATCCGTGGCTTGGTGACAGAAGAGCAAGTGGCTTTTATTGAAGGGAGAGCTTTATCATGGCATATGCTTATTGCCCAAGAACTTTTTCATAAGTTTAGAATCTCCAAATTGAGAAGAGGCTTGGTGGCTATTAAATTGGATATGGAACATGCATACGACAGTATGGCTTGGAACACTCTACATCAAGTTTTGATCTATTTTGGATTTCCAAGAAGATTTTCAAATCTCATTATGGAGTGTGTCTCTGACCCGGTTTTCTTTGTGCAAATCAATGGTGTGGAACTGGAAGGTATTAGAGGGAGAAGTGGCTTTAGACAGGGGTGCCCTCTATCTCCTTTCTTATTCATTCTTTGCTCCCAACTCCTTACTAATGCTTTTTTATCTAAAGGAAAGGTTGTGAGGTTGAAAAGTGCCCCTTTGGCACCTAGGATTTCTCATCTTTTATTTGCAGATGACATCTTGATCTTCTCCTATGCAAAGATTAAGAAGATTAAGATAATTATGGAAATCACTAATGACTATTGTAAATGGACGGGCCAAAAGATTAATGTCTCTAAATCTTCTATCATTTTTAGCAAGCACATGGAGAGAAGGAGGAAGAAGATTATCTCAAAACCATTAGGCTTCAGGGAGACCAAGGATCTAACTTACTTGGGCAATAAAATTACATTAAGAAGGTGTGTGGCTTCAGATTTTTCTAACATCGTAGAAAAAACAGCATTTAAGCTGGACGTTTGGGGCAAGAAATTTATTTCTACAACTGGTAGAGTAACACTTATTAATGTTGTTCTTCAAATAATCCACATTTTCTATACTTATATGTCTCTGGTTCCGATTTTTATTTTGAAGAAGATTGATAGAATGAGTAGGGAATTTTTGTGGAGTAAAAGCAAAAGGAGAAATGGTTTACATTATGTAGCTTGGAAGGAGTTGTGTAAACCAAAAGACCAAGGGGGGCTTGGCATACAATCGGATGTACAATCGGTGGAATCCCTTAGAGAAAAACTGGCTTGGAACTTCTTGAAGAAACCGAATTCTTTATTCAGTAAAACAATTTCAGCCAAATATGGTAAGAATATTTGGGAGGAGAGTTACAGGAAGAACTCTTCTATGGCTTGGAAGGTGATTATCAGTGGAGCCAATGCCTTAAAACATGTTGTAATGTGGAGAATCAAGGATGGTGTTTTATTCAACATCATGAAGGATATTTGGATCATGGACAGAAGATTGGAAAGAGAGCCAACGTTCATTTCGAATGATATTGTTAATTTAAACAATCTCTCGTTCTTTATTTCAAATGGAGCTTGGGAACCGGAGAAACTTCAATATTACTTTGGGAAGGAGATGGTGGAAATCATCATCAATATCAAAGTTGACTCCAACTGTCTTGAAGACGATATAGAGTTGTTGAAGAGTTTTTTGGGAGAACAATTGCCGGTTTGATCAAACATTCCAGGGAATATATGGAAGAATCGAAAACTATGGGGAATCTGGAGTGGAATTTGATCTGGAGGATGAAACTTAATCCTCGAATTTCTTTATTTTGGTGGAGATTATTGAAGAAGGCCATCCTAACTATGGAGTTTTTATTTCATAGAAAACTTACTAATAACAACCTTTGCACAAGAGGTTGTAACATGATTGAAAATATAGATCATGTAGCAGTGGATTGTGTGAAATTAAAACAGGTTTTTCATAAAGCTAAGAAGTGGGGGTTTAATCTACCTGTTTTAAAAAGTTTTGAAGAATGCATGCATTTCTTGAAGGATAAAGGAGAAGAGAATCTGTTTATAGTAAGTTTGTATTTTGCATTGGTTTTTAATTCCTGGAAGAGTATGAATTCGTTAATCTATGAAGGCAAAGAGATTGAATCCGGCATCATTATCACCAATGCTATCAAATTGGCTACATGTTCTACTTCTATAATTCATTCGTACCACTGGGTTGCCAACCAGCAATTTGAGCTGTTTTCTTCCACTTGGCATCCCCCACCACCCGGATGGATTAAAGTAAACATAGATGCTTCACTCTGCTGGCCTCTAATGAAGCTGGAATTGGAGGTATTTTTAGAGACCACAAAGGCAGAATGCTTCTTGCTTTTGGTTTCTCGGTAATGTATTGGGACGTTGGATTTTTGGAAATGCTTGTTGTTCGTTCATTGAAGAAGGTGATTCAAGACTGGATGTTCAATGCAAAAGGCTTAATTGTAGAAGGAGACAACTCTAATGTTATTGCTTACCTACAAGATTTGGCGGACATTCATGGTCGAGAGGTGGAGAAAGAGGTTATAGAAGACTTGGACATTTTAAAGGAGTTTTAGGTAATTATTTTCCATTATGTTAGTAGGGGTAATAAGCTAGCACATTGATGTGCTAACCATGCTTCGAAAGGTGATTTCTTTTGGGACATTCTAGAAGTTAATAAGGTTCCTCCTAACTTTTATTCTTTGTTAAAGGAGGAAAGTGATAGGTCTTCTATCACTTGGTTGCTTGTACCTTTTTAGTTTTTCTTTTTAATGCATTGGGCAGTTTTATCAAAAAAAAAAAAAAATTAAGGGGTTTTAGTGTTAAAGGTTCATTTGGTCAAACAACATCAACCAATGTCAACCATGGTTAACCATTGACCCCAATAGGTTTGAATCATTGTAGTGATTATTACTAACATGTTTAAGTCTTTTCCAAAAGTTAAAAAGTTGTTTGAAGAAAGATGCCATGTTGAGTGACATGGATTGTAAATATTTGAAGGTTTTAGACCTATGGATTATGATTTGAGTTTTAGTGCTTGAAAGGTCATGGAGGGTTTCAAAATGATTAGGAAGACTCTTAGGGGGTGGCTAATCAATATGTGAATGACCAAACACCATTCTAAAGGCGCCATCACTTAGGGTTTTTATTAAATTGAAAATATTCCTAAAAGAGAAATGGTTTAAGTGTTTAGGTTTGAACTTGAATTTAAACTTTGGATTTTATGATTAAATGTGATTGAAGCATAAAAATTTATTGAATGATTTTAACTTGATTAGGTGATTAAGAACGATTGAAGGATTTAGGGATCTTGATTGAATGAGATTGAATAGTAGATTGAACTTGAATTTAATGATTGAATTTAAATGATTGAATCATTGATTTGAATTAATTGAAGTTTAATGATTGTGTGATAGTCACTTAAAAATTAAAATTCATTGAATTATTTATCACGCTTTAATGATTAATGAATTAATATTGAATGATTGTTTAAAGATTGAACATAGTAATTGAATTGAGTTTAAATGAAATTTGATCATTAATGAAGTCCAGCGATTTAATTGAATTGAAAGATTGAATGGAGTTAAATGATTGAACATCAAGATTGACAACGATTGAGAATGACTGAATAGTTGACTTCATATAAAAAATTTGGTCAATAATGGATTCTTAGGTATTTGAGATATTATAGATTATGTTCACTCTGCTGCCAAGGCATAGTACGTTGACATTATTAAAGTTATGAAGAAGATAATTTGTTTGTACATATTCTTGAAAGGGGTTGGTTAGAAATATGTGAAGGATATGTTGCATTATGTTAATCAGATTGGTATTCATTTTGCAAGGATTCCAATTATCATGAAAGGACAATAGATAATTAATTTAGTTATCACTAAATTTCACCACTCGAAAGAATTGCTTTATAACACTCATAAGGTACGTTGGAACTTGAATACAGCTGAAATTTTGACAAAGACTTATCCATTCGAGAAACTGAAGTTGATGTTTTGTGCAACTTCAAATGTGCTTATCCAATAGAGGTGATGAGTGATTAGCATGTACATTGAAAATAGATATGTTGTGGAGCTTATGATTATTTTTTTTATATAAAGAGAATGCACTATATAGAATTAACCATGTGTCATTTTGAAAAATTTATAGTTTTACTGGCTTTCCTAATTTTTATTTAAAAAAAAAAAAAGATAACTACTTTTTTGTTAGACATGAAATTAGGGCTATTCAACACTTAGAAAAGAAACTTCATAAATTATAAAGCCTCAGAAATATAATACAGTTATAAATTGGATGAAGCTACTCAAAATTTTGGTAGTATTTATGACTTGACCTTCATTTTTCTATTTTATCTTATCTGTAATTGATATAGACTTTATCTATATCCTAACAATATAGTCCTAAGCAGAGACCATCAAGCTCTGATGGAATTCCTAAAAATATAGCCCTAAATAGCAGAGACCATCAAGCTCTGATGGAATTCCTGAAGTACGAAGCTCATCTAGATTCCTTTTATAAATTGTTAAGACCCATCGCATTTTTGTCTAAGCATTAGAATAAAAACATTTGAAACGAAAATAATGATTTTTGTAAGAGAGAAAACTACAGTGCTTTCAATAATAATAATAAAAAATTCTGAGTTTGCACACAACAACAACTAAACAAATCAATTCCAATTATATTCTAAGAAAATAGAGGAAAGAGTAGAAAATTACTATAAATGCATGTTACAACTCTGCACAGTCAAAAGGATATCGATCGGTCGGAACTGTTTATTGTCTGAAAAAAAAAAAGTTTATAGAATAATAAAAAACATAGACAAAAATAGAGATGGAATCACCAGTAATTGACCAGTTATTGTCCTAATTCCAATCGAAAAGTTTTGCAGAAATATTTAATGAAATGACTAACACGGTTTTAGAACATGGATGACTATTTAAAATGAAGAAGTACGGATATTAAAGGTAAATGGTGCGCATATATTTGCAAGCATTGACTATCCAACATACAAGAGTATTTAAAACATGAAATAAATTGGGGTAAGGTTGACATATGTGCTATTCTAAATGTACTAGAACAATTGGATATACTATGTCGTCTTCTTAAGTTGGACGCCTTTTGGACTTTAATTTTTGTATTTCTCAATTTTTTTATACGACTTTTAATGATTTTTTTTGATTGGATGGCTAATGCAGGGAAGTTCGTTTTAGTATTAGATCAATGTAATTTTATCACCCTAAAATAAGCCAACTATTGTATGGTAAAATAGTTAGAATAAAGTACGAAGCAAATTTGTCTTTAGAATTCCCACATAAATGCAGATACCAGAGGGACACAATAGAATTAAAATTAAGAAATTCATGCTCAAAATGTTTGTTTACAACACATTTTAATTGCCACAATAAATTTAGTGTTTTTATAGATCACTTGTGTTGGCTTTTGTATTTTGAAAATATTTTTATGTAGTATGTTATTTAATTATTTTAATATTTATTTAAAAAAACAAATACGGTTGTTTTTTAAAAACAATTTGAACAACTTTTAGATGTTTTATGCTTTTAAAAAATTTATCACAATCAACCATCGATACAATCATCATTGGCCACCACACTATTGATGGAGACCACCAACATGGTTAATACTTCGCAATCAAATGCAACAACAGTGCCAATACTATCCCCACTATCACATAAATCAAATTATTTCATATCCAATAAAAATAAAAAGAATTTTCCCTTATGATAGCATTAATTAAGAGCAATAGATCTCGATCTGAATGTTTATTCAGAGCAAGCTCGTCGGAGCTCGATTAACTTTACAAAAAAAGGGGATTGGAGGACTAGCGGAGCTCAGGAATTAACTGGAATGCTATGCATAGTGTTTTAAATTTGTTGAATACAACATTTCTTCAATGAAATTGGTTATATTTATAGCTCAAAACCAACTAAACTAAACTTAAATTATGATCAAGTTCAGCTAGGCGAGGTCATAAATTCACAATTTAGTTGTCATCAGACAAGTGTCCAAAGGAAGCAACCCCATTTGGACAATTGTGTTGGAATTTACATGTGAACCAATGCTTGCACTAACTTTTTTTTTTTTCAAATTTGGACCACCTCAGGCAGACAACTTGCTTGAGGTAAGCTAGACACCCGTTAGGAATGTATTGGCATGGAATACAAAGGTTGGTCTAGCTTGATTACTTCTGGTTTTAAAATGGCTCAAAAGAACCATATTTTAGAGACTTGAGTTAGCCAGTTTGGCTAACCAAGGTAAACTTATTGGCTGGGCTTAGAGGGGGCTTAGCTTAGGGTCCCTAGCCTCTTGAAGCATGTAATGGTTTGGTTTAATATTATAAAGGTTGAAGTTAATTTGGCTAATTTAAATACATATAGGTTTAGTTAGGTTAGTCCAAAATGCTAGCCATAGTGAACCCAATGGTTGGGCTAGCTTTGGTTTTAGGCACCCACTGGAAAACATTGAGTCGTTTGAAGAACTTTGGCTTACCTAGGTTCAATTGATTAAAGAGAGAAACATATATGGTATGCAATTTCAAATTTGGTTGACTTGGTCAACCAGTCCTAGGGTAAGGGTCCAAAGGATCCCTTATAACATTTTAACCTTGTTAGAAGTTTTCGTAGGTCAATTAATGCTCTCCATGTAATGTATTAAATGTATGAAGAATTAATGCCTATTTAGGATTAATGACAGACTTAGCAAACCATAGTAAACTAAGGGTTCATTTATGTTTAGGCATGTATTGGTTGATGTTTCAAATATTTAGGAGGCTATGGTATGATTTGATTTAACTTATATAAATGATCGAAGGTTTATCTTCAAATGTGTTCCTTATGGTCAAAGTGACCAATCAGGGTTAACCAAGCTGAACCATGGGTCCATAAAGGTCAATGTATGATCAAATATTAATGTAGAAGACTTTTGGCACAAACTTAGTGTTTTGATTAATGTTTACAATATGAAGTGGTTTAGGGTTAAAAAGGTTTATTTGGTAAAAATAGGTCAACCATTGCCAACTATGGATCCCAATGGGTTCAAATCATTACAATGGTAATTACTAACATGTTTCACTTATTTGCGAAAGTTTTAAGGGTGTTTGAGGAAAGAAATCATGCTGAGTGGCATGGATTGAAAATATTTCAAGGTCTTAATCCTATTGAGCAAGCTTTAGAGTTATAGGGAATGATCCTTTCAAAATGCTTGGGAAGACACTTAGCAAAGGGCTAATAAATATGCGAATGACCGAACAACATTCAAGAGGCATCACCTATGGTTTTGAATAAATTAAAAATTTCTCTAAAAAAGGGAAAAGTCATATCACTACGGAAAAATCACTCATTACCGGTAGTTTGTTATAGCGGTTACTAGTAGTTTAACAGCAATTTACTAAACCACTGACAGCTTGTCGGCGGTTCAAAAACTACGGGTAAAAACCGCGCCGGAAACCGTTTTCGGATGTATTTTTTTGGCAGTTTTTTTCACCGGCAATTTTTTGGTGATTTATATCGTTGGTTAAGTTTCGGTGGTCAGAGCACCGGTGACCATTGGTTTTGTTACCGGTGGCGTACTGGTTGTTTAACTGTCTGTAAAATTATTATCGTTATTATAATGTAGACTGTCGGTACACTACCGATGATTTTACCAAAGTCTTACCAACGGCTAAAACAGAAGGAAATACTGGCAGTGATGCCGCTGATGTGTCACCGGTTTATCACTGGACACCATTGACATATTGACGATATTGACTGGAAGTTTTAGTAAATTTCTAGTGGCTTTAATTAGCAGTCCGGTATCAAAGTTTCTGGCCACATACCGCCAACATTTTTGTGAACTCAGGGGTTGCCCAAGCTCTACTCAAATCTACCCATACACCCTCTCCAATCCATATTGGATGTTGTCTGGACTTTCTAATATCCGTGAACATGTCTCAAAGATGGGTCGCTCCTCTCCTCTCAAAATTTGTTCTTATCCCTATGTTATGCTTAAGCAACCACCTAAATTCTTTTCGTAAAATATAATAGGCATAATACAAAATATCAATACAAATTAAATTAAATATTTGAATTCATGTCAAATAAGTATACTTGAAATTCTCCAAACCACATATCCCTAATTTTCTTTGGGATCTTCTTCCATGATCAGTAAGGAGTATAATATTTATTCTTTATAATATCCCAAATCGTGTGAGTAGGTGGTCTTGAAGGACTGTAGCTGCAGGATAATTTTTTTGTCAATAACATATAATATATCAAAATATAACAAACTTAACAACATAAATTGAACTTACTTATTGCCCCTAGGCTTAATGTATTGACGCTCATCTGCTACAACTACATGATCCCCAACACCAACCTCTATTGGTCTAGATGGTCCACCTTGTTTTGGCTGCACTAGATATGCGTAATAATATTGGGGGGGGGGGGGGGGGGGGGTAGAGTGGGGGTTCTTTTGTTTTCATTTCACATTTCTCATAACATAAGACAAATATGAAAATGCTGATTTCTTCCACTAGCACCGATTATTAAGGTTGTGTAGCAAATATGTAAATTTGTCAAATCATTACTTCTTACTAACTCTAAAGAAAGGGTGGTGGTATAACAGCAAGTGGATCTTACTAACCATGACCTTACTAACTAAGGGACTGCTGCTGACTCCTAGGTGGCGATGGTGAAGGTATAATTGGTGGAACTGATCTTTACCCCTCACTTTCATCAAGATGTCTAGGTCTATTATGATTAACACTCAACTTTTTTCTAGAAAATTTTGAAGCAAATGATATACTAGGAGGCTCGTTACCTGAAGCCATCTGTATTAAAAAAAGCAATTAGTTAAACATTGTAATATATAAAAAATAAAGAATATATTATAGACATTAATGAATTACAGAAATAAAGAACAACAGAACACAAAATAATGATTAAAATTTTCATTGCTCAAAATTTTAAAAGTACAATTCTATAAGTACAAAAACTATTTAGAAATATTATAAAAAATATAATTATATAATTCTAAATTATAAAAACTACAATTCTAAATTACAAAAACTACTTAGAATAAAAAATATTTTCATTGCTCTTTAGGGTATCTTCACTTTCATCCTCTTTCTCACTTGATAAGCTAGTTGAACTATTCACATCTTCTAATTGTATTTCAATACTAGGGGTTATAGTTGACATCTCATCCTCTTGATGTATAGTTGCTATAATGTATTCTTGATTAATTATTTCCCATGTTTTTATTTTTATGACAGCTAGCCAATCTTGTTTATCCCTATAACCACTTGGATATTTACTAAAATAAACTTGAATAGCTTGACTTGCTAACACAAATGGATAAAACTTCCTATATCTTCTACTATGTTTTACATTCACTAAACTATATACAGGATGAACCCTTGTGCCTTTGTTCTGTATTGGTTCATTTCATTAATAGTTAATATAGCATATAAAGTTCTCATCGTTGCATGGGTACTCCAGGTCAAGAACCTCATTCAAAATAACATAATAATCACACTCATCTTCTTCATGAGTATTCCCTCTTACACAAACTCCATAATTTTTAGTTTTTCTTTCTTCACTCCATGACTTGGTATGAAATTTGAACCCATTCACTATTTATATTGGTTATGACTTTACTTTTCATATTAGACCCCATGCTAGTACTTGTAAACTTTTATTAAAATAATTATTATCAGGGTTATGTGCCTAAATATATTTTTAAATATTAGTATTTTTGATATTAAATAAGATATAATTCAAATAAAAATTTTAAAATTTATGAGCTCACGTAAGATCTAAAATAATCTGAGAATTCATTTGTATTAACTTGCTCAATATCCTTAGAATCTGTTAGAGGCAAATTGCTTATGAAATACCCGTTGATAAATCATCCAAATAATACTTTAATATTTTAAATAAACATTACTCATTATCCACATTATGGAAAAACTTACTCTAAGATTTATTCAACTTCTTCATAGTTTAGTAGTACATATAAATTTATTGTTTTGATTTCTAAATTATTGAGAAATCTTTTAACACATTTGCACTAGGCTTTCCATGACTTTTAACTACTAATAATTCAGCCTATGATTATTCTTCTACATCGAACTCCATGTTATAACCAATCTTTATTATTGTACTCCTTACATGGGGCTCAAAGTAGTAGGAATAAAAATGAGTGGTTTCTTGAGATAAATATGATTCACATATCGATCCTTCTAATCGTATTTTATTCTTAACATATTTCTTTAGCTTATTTAAATATCTATTAAATAATTACAATTATCAAGTTAAAAAACATATGTTCTGGACATATTCAAAAATATTGAAGACTTAATAAAAATATATTTTACCTCTCAAAAGGATACATCTAACGATATTGTACAGGTCCACCAACTCTGGCTTCATAAGGTAGATGGATTGGAAGATATTCCATAGAATCAAAAAATCCTGGAGAAATTTTTTTTCAAACTTAAAGATGATGATTGGTATGTTCTCCTCACTCCTCTATAAAGCATCTTCATTTAGTTTCGATGAACATAGGTCTTTGAAGAAAATGCTAAGCTTAGTCAAACGGATTTGATATGTAATATAGTAACATACATACTATATCGGAAGAAGAACCTCTATAATTATGTGATAATCATGACTTTTTATTCGAAATAACCTGGCATATTTCAAGTCAACACAATGGCTTATATTTTATCCATAGTCATCAGGCATTTTTAAACCTTTAAACCACTAACATATTGATCTTTTTTGCTCTAATGTGAAAGTGTAAGATACTTTGGGCTTCATTATTTAGTCATCGGTGGTTGTTATTAACTCCAATTATTTTTTGCCAGCAGTACTCTTTAATGTCGGAGCGGGGTCGAGCTTATCATTATCCTTACTCTTACCTTTAACTTGAATAATTGTATTAAAAATATTATCCATGAAGTTCTTCTCGATGTGCATACCATCTAGATTATGCCATATCAAATTAGTTCTTCAATATAGTAATATCCAGAAAATAGTTTTTTAATCAAATTATAATGAACATCATATCTCAAATATTTAGACTCTGATATCATTGGAAAATTAGTAATTATTAGAAAGTTAGAAAGTCTCTGTAGTAAATCATCACCACTTAATCTAGGTGAAGGAGGTGACCTCTCAACTCTATTTTTAATGAATGCATCCTTATTCCTCCGAAATTAATAATCAGCAGGTAGAAACATACGATGATAATCAAACCAAGTATTTTTCCTCTATGTTTAAGTGTGAAAACTTTAGTATTCTCCATACAGTAAGAACAAGCTAATTTTTTTGTAGTTCTCCAAGAAGACAACATACCATAAGCTGGAAAATTGCCAATGGTCCACATCAATGCAACTTGAAGGAGAAAATTTTATTTTGTTAATATGTCATATATGAGAATACCTTCTTCCCATAATAACTTAAAATCATCAATTAATGGTTGTAAAAAATATTAATTTTTGCTTTTGGATTATGTGGTCTAAGTATTATAAGTGTTATGAACATGTACGGAGTAGTCATACATATATATAGTGGAAGGTTTTATGGTGTTAGTATACCTGGCCAACAAAAGTACAGTGTAGCAGCTAGACTATATGGCGTAAAACCATCAGCACTAATCCCAATCTTATGTTACGGGGTTCACTAGTAAATGAAGCATGCACTCGATCAAAATGTTTCCATGCTTCAGCATTTGATGAATGAGAAAGAACACCATTATTTGCTAATTTCTTCTCATGCCATCTCATATGACATGCTAAACTCATTGATGCATAGAGTCGCTGAAGTCTTGGAATGATTGGTAAATAAAATAAACGAGAATATGGAACAACTTTCTTTTTTAACGATGTTATTTTTTTGAGTTTGGCTTAAACTGAGGCGCATTGCAGGTGCCATAATAAACTTCTGTTGCATCATCCATGTAGTATAACATACATCCATTGATATAATAATTAATCTTTGTAAGAGTGAGACCCAACTTGGATACTAATTTTTTTATTCGTTATAAAGCTGAGGGAATTAAATTATTCATTAGATTAGTTTCCTTGAGAAAACCAATGAAGTCATTGAAACAATCATGAGGAATATTATATTCAATTTTAATACTTAGCATCCTCATTGTAATCGACAATTTTGAATGAGTTTTGCAACCATCCTAAATTGGTTTTTGAGCTACATGTAGTAACTCAAAGAAATTTTTAGTTTCTATATTTGGTGACTCTTCCACACTAGCCCTTAAATTAGGACCTTCTACATCAAAAATAAGTTCTTCATAATCTCTACTCATTTGATCTTCATCAAATGTTTCATAAGCTGTGGATGGACTAGCATGAGTATCTCTATGTGGCTCGTACACGCCATGTGAGGTCCAAATCCAGTAGTCTGGAAGAAATCTCCTACGATATAAATCAAGCTTCACATCACGGGCATGAGGAATGCTTGATTTTTATGCTTCAAATATGGACATCTAAATATTTTATCAAACATAAAGAAAGGTAGTTAAGATGCTACATGAATGAAAGTCTCAACTCCCTGTATGAATTCATCTATCAATCCTCTTTGACCCAGAAATAATCTATTATACATCGAATATCTCTCTTCTTGGATAGTCATTTGGACGTGAAGTAAACACCCCCTACATATTTATGAAATTAATTATTAGAATATATGCCCCCGTAATAAGTGTACGTGTTATACTTTCAAGACTACTTCATGTTTAACCACCATAAATAGACATAACAAGTTAAACTTATTCTTCATTATAATGAGACTCGATAGAGGGAATGAAAAATGTTTGTAAAGCTACAATGTCAAGAAAGACTACAACCTATGAAGTTGTGTAAGAATCTAATTATGTGATGTCATAGGATGCAAGAAACATATGAGAGAAATTCAAAGTAATTGAACTTCTAGGTGAAGGCTTTGCTACCAAAACAATACTGAGTTAGGGCAATTAGGAAAGGAGGGGAAGAGAAGCTATTGAAGAGAAGCCTATCTTTTAACATCAATGCAAAGTTAAACATCTACTTCAACATTAACCATATAGAGTATGGCTATGTCGCACCGATATGGAAATGGCGACATGGATACGACACGATATAGACATGGGGCACGTCAATTCTTAAAATTACATGATACCAATACAGTTCAGACACGACATTATAACTTATAAATCATACATAACAATTAAGAATATAATCAAAGCATAATATTTGAAATTACATAAAAATGAAAATAACATCATTTGTAGCCATGTAGCTTTTAATATCAAAACATAAGTAAGCATTCAATGTCTAGTACAACAACAAAAGAATAAACATAAATTGTCTAACACATAAGGTTTCAACTATTCAATAGAAGAAATGATATGATTAACTTCTTCAGTAGGTTGTCTTTGAACTTCTATATCATCTTTAATAAATATCATAGCTTCTAATTTAGGCTCATCAAGTGAAAGATTAGCAATTTCTAATATTCTTATATCATCAATATACTCAAATCAATCTCATAAATAAGAGAACCTTACTTTCAACCGCAAAGTTCACTGGTGCGTCCATCTACTTCTCCATAGAATCACCTATCCTTATAAGCAGCCATCCATCTACTCCTACGGGTAAAAATTATAAAAAAAAACAAAAAATTGCAAACCTTCGTGTACGGATGACAGATGACAGAGGTGTTGGCGAGATCCTCGGCCTTGCTTTGATGTCGGAGCGGGGTCAAGATCTTCGATCGGAGGAAGCTTGTCAGTGTCTTGAGGAACATCTCGATCGTGCGAAAGGGCGTAGGAGATGTGATGACATTCGGAAGGGAGAGAGAGGGAATTGCGAGGAAATGAAATGGAAGGCTAGGAATGTTTCATTTTAGGGCTTTTTCTGACAGTGTTTCGGTGGTTCAGACCATCGAAAAAAAAAAACACTTAACATCGGTTGTTTAAATTGTCGGTAATGCATCGGTAATAATTGATGCCCCCAGTACAAATTGCGGTTATCCGGTGGTTATTTGACTGTCTCCAATTATGGCTGTGGTTATTTTAAAAATAGCCGGTTAGAACACCGGTAAATACCAACGGTCTAGCCACCGGTTAAACCACCGTTTGTACCGGCGATTATGACACATAACTGCCGGTATTTCATGAATTTCATGTAGTGGATGGATTTAGTATTTTGGTTTAATTGAAGTTTGGATTTTATGATTGAATATGATTGAAGTTTAGAAGTTTATTGAATGATTTGAACTTGATTATATGAACAAGAATGATTAAAGTATTGAGTTGAGCTTGATAATGTAATTGAAAAGAAGAATGAACTCAAATTTATTAATTGAATTGAAATAATTGAATCATTAAAATGATTTGATTGAAGTTTAATGATTGTGTAGAAGTTATTGAATGATAGAAAATCATTGGAAGATTGATCATGTTTTAATGATTGGTAATTGAATATTGAAAGAAGAATTAATAATGAACACAATGATTGAACATAGTGATTGAATTGAAATTATATGAAGTTTGAACTTGAATGAAGTTTAATGATTGAATTGAATTGAATGATTCAATGGATTTCAACGGTTTAACACCATGATTGTAAAAGATTGAGAATGATTAAATAAGTGACTTCATATAAAAATGTGGTCAAAAGTGGATTCTTAGGTATTTGATCGATATTATAATTATGCTAAACCTTAGGATTTGAGCTAAATGAATAAGTTGGTTTTGTCATGATTGAAGTTATTGATGGTAGGAAAAGTACTAACAACTAGGTTTAAACCATAGGTGCTAAGGAAGTTTGTTAGAATTCAAAGTTAAAAAGAAGTTGTTGTTCATTCGGCTACCAAGGAATAGTATGTTAACATAACTAAAGTTTGCAAAAAAATATGATTTGTCGTGCTTATTCTCAGAAGAAGTTGGTTAGAAGTATGTGAAGGATGTGATGCATTATGACTCTCAAGTTATTCATTATATAAGGATTCAATTTATCATGAAAGGAAAATAAATATTTTGGTTAGTTATCATGAAAGTTCACCACATGAAACAATTGCATTAAAACATTCAAAAGATATGTTGGATCTTGAAACCAGCTCAAAATTTGACAAACTCTTATCCATTCAAGAAATTGAAGTTGTGTGCAACTTCAATTGCCCTTGTCCATTAGAGATGATTAGGTGATGCTATTATAGTGGATAATTGATGAATGATTACCCTATGTAACAAATAGTTATGTTGTGGAGCCTTTTTTTTTTTTTTTCATTCCAAGAGAACACACTATGTAAACATAACCATGAGTCTTTTTGAAAAACTTTTAGTTTTCTTTGTTTTCCTAATTTCTATTATATAAAATAAGGATACCTTCCTTTCGTTAGACGTGAAATTAGGGTTATAAAACTTTACAAAAAAAATCTTGATAAATTATATAGCCGTAGCAATATAATGCTGTTATCAATTGGATGAACCTACTAAAAATTTCGGGTGTATTTTATTCCTTGACCTTCATTTTCCTAGTTTATGTTATTTCCATGATTTGTGATACATATAGATTTTATCTATTTTATAAAAATATTTCCCTAAATAGCAGAAAACATTGAACACTATTAGAATTCCGTAAGTAGGAAGCTCATCTATATTCCTTTTTAATTGGTTAAGCGCCATCGTATATTTGTCAATGCCTTAGGATAAGAACATAAGCAGTGAAAATAATGATTTTTATAAGAGGGAAAACTCCAGAGTTTGAAGTTTGCAAGCAACATCAACCTACTAAACAAATAGATTTCTTTTATATTCTTAGAAAATGGAGGAAAGAATAAAAAATTTCAATAAATACATGTTATAACTTTGCACAGTCAAAAGGATAGCTGTACATAAGTAATCTTGGTTTGTTGGTTGAGAGCTTTAGTTACAAACCTAAAGATCTTGGGTTCGAATATCATTAGCTGTTGAAAGTGTTTATTATCTGACAAAAAAAGTTTATAGAATAATGCAAACCTAGACAAAAATAAAGATGGAATCACATGTAATTGACTAGTTATTGTCTAATTCCAAACGAAAAGGTCTGCTGGAATATTTAATGAAATGACTAAAACACGAGATTTTAGATCATCATAAAATACTATGGATGGTTAATACTAGGGGTGTCAATTTCGGGTCACGGGTCGGATTCGGGTCGAACCCGAACTGACCCGGGTGGAAAATTGGTCGACCCTAACCCGACCCGGGTAGAGAAACGGGTCGAAAATCCGAACCCGGACCCGACCCGGCGGGTTGCCGGGTTGACCCGACACGACCCGGAATCGCGCGGCAGCTCGCGGCAGCGCTCGC
>NW_021318790.1:0-18183 GCF_001605985.2 Dendrobium catenatum | reverse complement strand
CGGATTTTTCGGGTCGGGTCCGGGTCGGGTTTTTGTGTCGTGTCAAATATTGACACCCCTAAATACAGCCCCCCGCCCCCGCTCCCGCCAACGAGTGCCACCACTTTTGCATAAATTAAAATTTTTAATGTTCAATAAAAAATGATAAAAAAAATTCTATTTAAGGTCAAAATATACATAAAAATAATTATAAATAAAAGTGATCTCAAATAATCCATTAGTGCTTGTATGATTTAATAATAATAATAATAATAATAATAATAATAGTAATAATAATAATAATTGATATATCATCAAGAAATTATCCTGATTGGGCATGAATTTCAAAGAAAAAATCTAGTTGGAGAATTCAAAAAATAAATCTGGGATCATCTAAACTCCGATTTCAACAAACTTATAGTCGAACTGAACGACTCAGAAATTCAAACAAGCGGCACAAAATTCAACTCAATACGAGCATAAATGAATCCAAATCGAAAAATCAAAGCACATTCGGAAGGTTCAAACCATAATTTGGATTATCAAACAGTTTCAAAACATGACATGGTTATAGTCGAATCTGGCAGCTCTATGAGACAAATCCAATTAGCCCAAGATCGTCGAATTTTGATATCATTAAGGCATTCAAATTCCTAATAAACGGTCGATTGTCAAGGGATTCAACATCGGTGGTCCATTCAAACAACTTCCAATTTACCCTGGATATTCCTTCTATTTATGGGAAATGCCACTATCAGAAAACTATAAATAGACCCCTCATTTCACATACAAGAGGACCCCAAAGTGGGGAAGAAGGAGGCACAAGAAAGAAGTGAAGAGAAGGAAGCAAAGAAGAGAAGGAAGTGACTCCTCGACCATCGCCGAAATTTTGCTCGGCAACCGACCGATGTATAACTTCTGCCTGATCACCAATTGAGGCTGAAATTAAGTAAGGAAGCAATCATAGAATGAAGAAAAGGAAGAGGAAAAAAAGAGCACTCTTGTTACTATTGCAACTTGAGCTTATGAGTTTATATTTTTGATAATAATAAATATCATGGCTCACTTTCTGTTTTCTACTTATATTTACAATATATGTTTGTTTGTGTGTATACTAACTTTTCAGGATTATGATGCACAATTCAAGACTCAAGTTTTGATAGAGCATGTTTTATTTGTAATATTCCTTGATGTACTTTTAATTTCTTGAGTCAATTTCTATAAGGGAGTATGCTTGCTTGGTAACCATGCACAAACACTTTCAGGGGAGTGAGATCTAGTCAAATCCAGAAGATCAAGTTTTGAACTTATCGTACTAGACAATGCTTCTTTATCAACTGCAACAAAAGATTTCTCCAGAGTTTGACTTACTTTTTGAACAGGACATTGAGTTGGCATTTGACCGTTCCCTAGGTAGTCTTCTTGCAAATGTCCTAACTTCCCACACTTAAAGCAAAAGGTAGGATGCCTCTCGTATTCAATGTTTTGATAGAACTTGCCCAAACTTCCTTCTACTCATACTCCAAGAGGAAGTTTTTCATCAAGCTTTATACGTACACAAATTCTTGCGAATTCTCTCTTACTCCACTGGAACATGTTTCCATCAATAAGGTAAGGAGATCCAACCATGGATGCAATTCTACAAACATTAATTTCGTCCCAACAATGAAGAGGAAGATTTGGCATTCGACTCCATATAGGAGCCGTAAGGCCTTTGAATGAAGAAGGATTGAATGATGGAGATCATTTGTCCATCCCAACAATGTTACCATTAACATACCAAGGTCTTGAAGTTAAAACTTTTTCCAAAGGTTCAGGTTCTTCAAATGCACATAGAACCCAACCTAATCCACGTAAAGTTAAGTGAAACTTCCCAAAAATGCTCCATTGTCTTCTTAGTTCAATACTGATACTATGAAATGGGATGTTGTCCCCAAAAACTTTAATAACCATAGACTTTTTTAGCTTATTTTAGTTTCCCAATTCCTTGTCAACATTAAGTTTGACAAACGAACCATCAGTAATTAAGTCTTCTCCAAGCTTTAAGTCAACTACTAGTATATTTGATTTCTTCCTCCAGGCATTCCCAACAGTCTTATTCATCTTCGGCACATCCAAGCAAATATTTTGTTGAATGCAATTTTCTGGATTGCGTTCAAGAATGTTATTTGAAACTATTGATCTGATTTCAGAAGAACCATTACCCTCCACCTTGCTGGGATGGATCTTTGGATTTTCTATCATTTTACTGCAGTTTCCCAGATCAGCTGAGATACATTCACGGACCTTTCTTGAAACACCATCAAATCTTCGCAGTTCCATCATTCCTTCAGTAGCCTTATCAACATTCCTTCCATCCAAAGCCATGACTGGGTGAATAAAGTCAGAAACAACAGAAATCACCTTCGTATTCATATTGGTTTTTGAAACATCTGAATCAATGACCGCATATTGGAAACCAATTTTTCCTTCTTTCTGCAAAACAGATATCTTTAGCAATTCATCTGGGAATTCCATAAGGACCTTCTTTCCTTTTCCAGTGTAATCTAGTTCTTTTTTTGGCTGAATAAAACCTCCTTCATTGATTATCAATGCTCCAGAATTTCTAAATCTTGGTTTGGACTCCTGATCAAACATCTCATTTGCATCTCCAAAAGCTGGTGGAGACGACCCATGGATAGCACGGGGAAGAATATGAACAGCATTGGTTGATGTCCGGCGACCATCTGTGGCGTTGGAGGGTGGAGGCCAGCTGCCCTCCACCGCCATCAGAGTGGAATGGGTTTTGCGGGAAACGCAAATTCAAAAAACAACGAGTGTTCTTTCTCTCACTAGAAAACCAGAGTTTCTCTCACTAGTTTAAATGTTACGTAACTTATCTTTATGGTAGTAAATAATAATCAAATTCATCCTTTTTTTTTCAGACAATTTATGAAACTCTAACAAGAGCTAATAGGAGGAATTAATTTTCATCAACCACTGCGCCACACACTCGCCCCCAACAAATTCATCTTTGTTGGTCAAAGTAGAAAATATCTATCAAATTCGTCTTTGCTGGTCAAAGAAGGAAATATCTATTTTATTTAGTACAATCAATACCTATAATCTATAGAACCCACACGTAAACATATAAATCAAACAAACTTGTCGGAATTAAATTTGACAAATTAATTCGGAAGCATAGAAATTGAAGTACGAAAATAGGGTATGTTAATTCAAGGAGGCGGAATGCCAAATCAACAAGGCTAAGCAAAGAAATGACGTTATAGTAAATAAATTGTGGGAACTTTTTTTTTTTTTTGACTATTGATCTAACTAAATACAAATTTTCATACACATTATGCGTAAATGTTTTGAACCGATGACCTCTTATTTAATAGTCTAAACTTAAAACCAACATATTAAAGTGAGCTTACATAACATTAGGAAATTAAATAAAAGTTGTTCGTGACCAACACAATGATAAATGCTAGTTATTGACGAAGCCATGGTCAATGAACTAAATGTCATTGTACATTAATTAGTATTATTAAGATAAACGGACTACTTGTTTGGAAGTAAAGTCGGTGTAAAATATTTCAAATGTAAGGTTTTTGAAATTATTTGTGTTTCTTTATATGAAAAAGGAATACAATGTAAAGTTAAGTAAATGTAATGTTAACTATTTTAGTTCATTTTTTGAGATAAACTAAAATGGTGTTGTTTTGATTGATAACAATTTACAATAGAAATAAGCTAGATTGACAACCATCACTACCCTTCATTGGTCGCCACGATCACAGCTATCCACCCCCTCCAGCATCGTAACCCATCGGCCACGACTTGCCACCACCACGCATCGCCAGACACCACTAATTGTCACCACAACTCGCTGTCGTTCACTTCCAGCGCCACCACCACCACTTATCACTTGTCACCACAACTCACAACCAGCCCCCACCTCCATTAACCTCTATAATTTGCTTTTTCACAAAGGACTATACTTGCTAATAAGTCCTAACACAAATTTAATGCAGTTATTTCATCTATGAAGTTCGAATAAAAACATAGGCCAATTATAAAGATTTTTTATATTTAAGAATATTTCTTATAGTGTGTTGGGAGGATTTTAGGAAAGTATATTTAAGGTTTAATTAAGTTTAGTTTAATTTTTTTTTTAGGTTTGATTTTAAATTTTAAATTTATTTCATTCTTAAATAATTTTGAATTTATTTATTTTAATGTTTTGCGTCATTTACATTACTTAACCTATTAAGAATTTATGAAGAGAACTTTCATTTTAGATTTAATTTTGCTTGATTTGTTGTAGATTATTGTTTTTATAAATTTATGAATTCATAGGAATTCATTTCATATTTTTCTTATTTTAATTAAACTTTTAATATTTTTTAAAATTAGGTCATTTAATTTGTGAATGAATACCGAATGTTAATTGAATTATTTATTTAGTTTATTATTCGTTATGGTATATTTACTTGCATAAATTTATTTTGAATTTTATGAATTTTAAATTAGTTTCTCTAAATTGAAATTTTTTATGAATTTTTTTTTTTTATCTTTTTATCCTTTTTATAGTTAGCTTCCTCTTTCTAACATTTTCTATTTAGCTTTGTGTTTAATTTAGTTCAGTTGAATTTTATCATTATTTCAAATTGAAAGATAAAGTTAACGTGATTGAATTTTTTAATATATATTTACTAATCAATTGTAACAGAGGGGTTTTATGTGCAATTTGCATTTTTACTTAACTGAGATTTTTGTTTTGATTTGATTAAATCATGTATCAAATACTATTTAATATGCGATGCAATCATTTCTATTATAATCTCCAATCTGTTTTGGTTGTATTAAAATTGGCTAAGTGTACTAATTTTATGTATTTATTTCGTTCTTTACAACTTCGTTAATCCAACCTTAAAACTATAAATTTAAATTATAATTGCAACTGTATACATTTCATTTAAAATTTTCAGTTAAGATTTAAATCATTTTCAATTATTAAGGGAAATTAACTTAAAATTTAAAATACATCAGGCCATTTAATAAATGTTTATGTTTCAATCCAATTAACATGCACGTAGAAATGCAAACTAGGTCAAAGTAATCAAGTCTATGCACTCTTAATTCCAAAATTGATGAATGTGGTTCCAAACATAGATGTGTTATTAGGTTTAAAAATAAAAGAGGATTTTGTACAATGGTCTAAGGTTTAGATAATCATTAAACCTACAAAATAATGGATTGAAGAACTGCGCCACATAAGTTTAAGAAACATATCTCACTGAATCTTATTTGGTGGTTTCTAGCCATTTACGAAATAAGGAGAACCTCATTCCCTCCCAATAATTCACATATTAGGTGTGCAATAACATCCTATTTTGCATTGAATATATATATATATATATATATAGTAAATCTGGTTGTGCAACATAACCATGTACTCTTGTATTAAATTCATTCATACAATTAATGATCAAATATTAATGTAGACATTTCAACATAACCATTATTCATTAAAACCAAATTTGCATATTATCTTCAAGCAAAAATATTCACATCAAATTTAAATTTTAACTACAATTCATTTGAATGTTAGAAACATATTCTTATGTTAGCTCTCTAACTTGCACTAAGTGTTACTAATCTGATTTAAGGGAATACAATTTTGATGATAGTAAACATCTCTATTTTTCTACGACTGTCTTGCCTACTAACATTTCAGGTCCACAAGATCAAATTGCAAAATCGAACCAGCTCAGGATTGGGGAGATTAGGACTGAGTTAGCTTGTAATGTTTGTCAAGTGTCTTTTATCTTTTCTTGAGTCCATTGTAACAATATGGGTCCTGAAGCTAAGCAACCTTACACACACACACTTGGAAAAAAATTATGTCTGTTTGATTAGTGCTTTCTGTTTTGATCATATCATCCAGAATTATTCAAAAACTATCTTAGACGATAAGTAAAAATAAAAATCCTAATTAGGACATCCTGGTTAAGACATCCATCATTAAGCGAATCATCTTAGATGATATTAGCATCATCTGGATTGATAGGCTCAAATCAGAAAGAATCATGCACCGGATCTATTTAGGCATATTTTATTTTTGTACATCATCCTCGACGATGCAGTACAATTATGCTTAATTTAATCTCATAATTAAGAAAAATAATTATGGTTTGATTGCTCGATCATATTGTCCTAGACGATCGTTGGATTGTCCAGGACTATTAGTTAACAAACCTTAGTTTTTGAAAACTTTTGAATTTTGATCAATGGCTGACTTTGGTAATCGTAATACTGTGAAAAGGTATTATATTACCTGACCATCTTTATTTGACAATATTCCTTTTGATTTTTGAAAAACTCACATGTCTATATTTTTATAATTGTTTGACTATCGCATGTGGATACTTATTAAGGATAGTTATTCACCTCCGTTTCATTAAATTAATGACAGTAAAACTAAACTTCCTTTTACTAAATGGACTTTTGATTATAGGGATTTAGCTCAACTGAATGCGAAATGCTTGAACTATTTTTTTGTGCTTTAAAATCTGAAGATTACATGAGTATTTCAACTTGTTTTACTAGTAAAAAAATTTGGGATAGATTGTGTATTACTTATGAATGAACAAATTAAGTTAAGCAATATAGGCTGAATATTTTATTGCATGACTACAAAATTTTTTATATGAAACATAGTAAAATAATTTCTAATATGTATACTAGGATTACTTAAGTTGTCACCTTATTGCATGCCTTAAGGACTAACTATGAAAGAGTCAATAAAATTTTGAGTTGTTTGTCTTCTTCTGTTGATGCTAAGATTATTGCAGTTACTGAATCTAAAGATTTGAATACGCATTCAATTGATAACTTACTTGGGTCACTCATTGTTTACGAGAATGGGATGAACCAAAGACAACTTGATGCATGTAAGAAGAATAATGAGAAAACTGTGGCGCTGAAGACTAATGATACAAATACAAATTCTCCTAGGGCTGAAAGCGATGATGTTGCCTTCATCACTAGGCAATTCAAAAGCTTTATAAGAAAGAATCACAAGCATCATTAGAAGTGAAAAAAAGTAAGGATAGAAAAAATATTAAAAGTTCTTCTGATGTTGTTTATTTTGAATGTAGGAAGCCTTGACATGTAAAAGTTGATTGTCCTACACTTAAGGATCACTCAAGCAATGAGAAGGGTAAGGAAAAACCTAAGTTCAAGAAGGATAAGAAGAGGTTCTAAAAGACATTTTGGCTGGATTCTTCATCTAACTCCTTTGAGATTGAAGCTGAGGAGGAGAAAACAAACTTGTGCTTTATAGCTGGTAATCTTCTTGGTCAGTCTGACAAAGAAGAGGTATGTGAATGAATCTATGAATAATTACTTAAAGTTTGTGAGATAATTCATGAATCACATAGGAAATTTAAGAAAATGCATGTTAGTTTGAAATTGAAGTTTTTGAATTTGTAAAAAGATCATGAAATTTTATTGAAAGATCACTCTTAAATTGATAGCACTCGCATGTCTTTACTTGATGAGTTAAATAAAAAGCATATTGAATTAACTAATGCACATGATTCCTTAAAGTCATCTCATGTTGAATTAGAAAAGAAGTTTAAAAAGTTAGAAAAACTCAATGCTTTGAAAATGCTTAACAAACTTTGTATGCATCACATAATATTAAGAAGAAGCATCACCACCCGAGTAGATTAGTAAATCCTTTTCCTGGTGTTATATATTTTTCATGTGGTATGCTTGGGCACATTTCACATACTTGCACTATTCACCATAATACATATTAGATGTAGAGACCCAAATTACATGATTTATAGTATAATACACTTGTATTGTATTCTTTTTTTTATAAGAAGGGACTCAAACCTATTTGTGTTCCTAAATATTATGATTGATAATTTTGCAGGCTTTCTCACTCAAAAGACCTCATGAGAGTATGTGGTATCTAGACAGCGGATGCTCACGACACATGACTAGAGATGCCAACCAATTCATTTCACCAAAGGCCAGGGTTGGAGGCAATGTCACTCTTGGAGACAATACCACCAGGAAAGTGATGGGCATAGGTATAATTAGAAATTCCATGAACCTTTTGATTGAAAATATTTTGCTTGTAGATGGACTAAAACACAACTTGCTAAGCATCAATAAGCTGTGTGGCAAGATCTTTATCATAAAAGTTTTAGCAAATACATGCATTATTAGCTTGAATAATAACAATGTTTTGCAGGGAAAGCAGATCAATAATATTTACAAGCTTGATTTAAATAATATTGAATGTGCTACTTCATTTTTTTAAAAAACTATTGCTGATGATTCTTAGTTATGACATAGGAGGTTATGTCATAACATTTTGAAAACCCTTAGAAGACTTACCCAAAAGGACTAAGTTAGAGGTGTCCCCAAGATTTAGTTCACCAAAGACCACCTTTGTGATGCCTGCCAATTAGGAAAGAAAGTTCAAACCTCTTTCCATTCCATTAAGGACATTAGCACCTCTAGACCTTTAGAAGTCCTTTACATGGATTTGTTTGGACTCATTAACACTACCAGATTAGGGAAAAAATTCTATGGTTTTGTCATTGTCGATGACTAATCGAGGTTCACTTGGATTAAATTTCTGTCATATAAGAGTGAGTCTTTTGATGAGTTTAAATCCTTCTCCATTTGAATTTAGAAAAAGTTAGGAAGTGAGATCTTGACTATTCATAGTGACTATGGGGGAGAGTTGGAAAATGAGAGATTTGAAGACTTTTATGAGGATAAATAGATTAGCAAAAACTTCTCAGCTCCTAGGACACCTTAATAAAATGGGGTAGCTGAAAGGAAGAACCGGACCATTGTAGAAGCCACTAGAGTCATGTTTGCTAAGTATTCACTTCCAAGATACTTTTAAGCTGAAGCAATAAATACCACTTATTATGTGTTGAATAGGGTGAATGTTAAAGCCAAACTTGATACAAAATCGTATGAGATCCTTAAGGGTAAGACACCCAACATTTCCCACCTCCATGTCTTTACCGGTAAGGTTTTCATTCTTAGTAATGGGAAGTCACACTTAGGAAAATTTGACACAAAATTTGATGGAGTGTTCTTAGGATATTCAAGTGTTGGGAAATTAATTAGGATGTTTAATAAGAGGACATTGGAGATGGAGGAGATTACTCATATAGTGTTTTTTGAATCTGATACTAAGGAGTCTAAAGTTGATGATGAAGACAGTGTTGGAGAGATTTCTAAAAGAGTTATAAATTTGGAGAAGAGGGTAGAGACTCAAAATATTAAAGGAGTAGGTGAGATTACCCAAGGAGTAGAGAATCTAAATCTGGTGAAAAGGGTTGAATCTACACACACCTTGCCTAGAGATTTGATATATTATTTGAGTCATCCTAAAGAATTGATCTTAGGAGACAATTTTGAAGGTGTTAGAACTAGGTATGGACTTAGAAAGGAAATGAACCACTTTGCCTTTATCTCGATAACTGAACCCACCAACATTAATTAAGCCTTATTAGATGAGTTTTAGATCTTAGCCATGCAATAGGAATTAAACCTATTTATTAGGAATGATGTTTGGGAGCTTGTAGAAAGACCAAAAGGATAAAGTGTAGTTGGAACCAAATGAGTCTTTATGAATAAGATGAATGATTATGGTGTGGTGATTAGGAATAAGTTAAGAATGGTGGCTAAGGGGTACAACCAAATAAAAGGAATTGATTTTGAGGAGACCTTTGCCCCTATAGCTAGATTGGAAGCCATTAGAGTGCTACTAGTGTTTGCCTGCTATAAGGGATTTAAGCTATTTCAGATGGACGTTAAGAGTGTCTTTTTAAATGGGTTAATAAAAGAGGATGTGTTTGTAGAGCAACCCCTATATTTTGAGAGTTTCCAATTTTCAAATCATAATTTTGAAATAAAATGGCCTTATATGGATTGAAATAGGCACCAATAGCTTGGTATGAGAGGCTTAGCTCATTCTTACTAGAGATGGAATTTGTTAAGGGGAGCATAGACACCACCCTTTTTCTGAGAAAAATACGAGATGAGTTACTCATTGTTCAGATCTTTGTTGATGATATACTTTTTGGATCTTCTGAGAAAAAGCTATGTGATGATTTTTTTAAAATAATGAGTAAGAAGTTTGAGATGAGTATGATGGGAGAGTTATCCAATTTTTTTGGGTTTAGCATAAGATAATTGAATGATGAAATCTTTCTAAATCAATCAAAATATATGAAGGACATCTTGAAGAAATATGAAATGAATAAAGCCAAACCAATAAATACTTCTATGATCTCCATTGTTCAGTTAGATATGGACTCAAATAAAAAATTTGTTGATCAAAAGAAGTACAGAGATATGATTGGATCTTTACTTTACCTGACAGCTAGCCCAACTGATATAATATTTAGTATTTGCCTCTATGCTAAATTTCAAGCTAATCTTAAAGAATCCACCTGACTATTGTTAAGAGAATTCTTAGATATCTTTTGGGGACCCAATACTTAGGAATCTAGTATCCTAGGAATAATACTTCTTTTAAAATTATTGGATATTTTGATTCTAATTTTGTAGGATGTAGAGTGGATAGAAAGAGCACTTATGTGACTTGCCAGTTCATAGGACAATCTTTAGTCTCCTGGTCTAGTAGAAATAAAACTTCATTATACTTTCCACTGATGAGGCTGAGTACATTGCCTTAGGGAGTTGTGTGACCCAAGTCCTTTGGTTAAAATAATAAATTCTAAATTTAGGATTACCTATATGCACAATTTCAATCCTTTGTGATAACACTAGTGCCATCTGTATTTCTAAGAATCCTATCCAACATTCAAAGAACAAACACATTGACATAAGGCATCATTTTATTAGAGACCATGTGACTAAAGGAGAAATTAAGTTACACCATATGTCAACTGAGAATCAACTGGTTGACATCTTTACTAAACTATAGGCTTTTGACACTTTAAGCATGTTCAGGACCAGATTGGTGTGATTAACATAAATGCATGAACTTGATGTTTACTGAATTTTGATTTTCTATTTTATTATTTAGTATTTGTGTACTCTTTTATTTATTTCAGATTTGTTTGTTTCACTTTTTATTTGCTTTTGTTTTTCATATTTTATTTCATTATTATAGTTTTTTCCTCTTTTCTTTGTGATCACTACTGAGATGATATTTTATATCATATTTTTTGTTTTTGAAGATTTATAATCAATGTTTTATATCCCTAAATCAGTTAAAGGAAGAAATATCATTGATTATTTCCATCCCTCTAACCTCTAATAGCGAAGTAATTTTCTTTTCTAAATAAAAGTCTATCTCAAATTAACAACTGGACTTTGCGATTGAGATCTTTTCTATCTTTCTAAATTAATATATCTTATATATATAATGTTCAAAGTATTTATATTACTTTCAAACTTTTAAAATCTTGTCATTGCATTTATCATATGAATTTGATTGTGTTTTGTAGTTTATTCTTCCCTATAATAGAAAGTGAGTTTTTCTTCTCTAATATCTAGAAGATAGACTTACAACTTAGAGTATTTAACAGTTTTGAAAGGTTTCTTGCTTATAAAAATATCAAAGGCATAAAATGTACCCCAAAGAAAAAGAAATGAAAAGAAGCACAATGACCACCAAAAATATTGAAAGATACACAAAGAGTATCAAAAATTAAAAGATGTATAAAAAGCACAATTTAATTAATAAGAGACATAAAATGAGCCCATAAAAGGCAAGCTTCATTCTCTTTCAAACCCTTAAATCTTAGAAGAATTCATGTGTCACTTGATATTTTCAAAGGCTTGATTTTGAATTTTAGGATTGTGACAAATTACTTTGGCATATTATTCTCTTTTACTTATCCAATTGGTTTTTTTTTGAGTTAGGTCTTTTATTTTTAAAAGACGATTTGCCTTGAGAGATGTCTGATGTAGGGCTAATAGGATTGGCTATTCTACCATTTTTTAGATTTTAACGATGTTAACTCATTGTTTTAATAAATTTTTAATTCAATCACATGGAGAATTTATTATTTTTGAGCTTTGATTAAAAAAACTTTGTTTTTGTTCCTTTGATCATTTTTTTTTATCTTTTTTATATTTTATTTTTATCTTTTACTATTATTTTTGTATTTTTGGGCCTTCTTTGATCATCTCCATCAGTCTCCAATTTTTTAGTCTTTGGTCACATCATCCTAGACAAAATTTATATCATTCTAGACAATGCATTCAATCCACTCTTAAAACTTCATCAGACGGCTGATATGACTATTTTATTTTTGATCATCCTAAATGATCCATTATCATCATGGATGATATGATCATCTTCTTCTTTAATTATTTGTGATCATCCTGGATGATCCTCCTCTTCCTGGATGATCGTCTCAATTTTTTCTTAATTATTGGTGATCGTCTTGGATGATCCAATTGTTCATCCTGGACGATCCATGTGACAAATATTTGGTATATGTTTTAATTTCAGTCGATAAGATTCATTATTGCCTATCATCCTGGATAATCCACCTAATCATCCTGGATGATATTCTTTTTCAACTGTTGTTCGGCTTTACTCCTCGAGACGAACACCTGTGTCTTATTGTGCCGGGTGATTTTCATTTGTCCTGCATGATATTACCGCCTTTTTGACCAATAGTCTTGGACACTATTATTTCACCTGATTGTCCTAGATGATTCTTTGATCGTCCTAGATAAACAGTCCATTTTCTTTTTACACTAAGGATTATAAATGTATTTTCTCACCCAACCTCTCCCATCCACTTTTACTCTCATTCCTTCTCTAGTTTTGTGTTCATGGCTGGTAGAAAGTGCTCCCACATACCTGTAGAAAGCTCCTTGAGGGAAAATCTTGACTCTCATTTCACTGAGGTGGCTGACCAAGCCACCTACCTACCATACAAGATAGCCAGGATCACTTTATCCTAGATTGTCAACCCATATATTCTTTGTTATCCTATTCTCGATATCTTTGCACACACATCTCTAACCTTTATCCTTAACCTTGATGTTCCCTTCAATTTTGAGTTGTTGTTCAAGTTCTTTGCTAGCCTCCGTATCAACTCCTCCTTCACTGCACTTCAGTCATATGTTAATAAATGTCATATTGAGTTCACATATCAAGACTATCATAGATTCTTGTAATTGTCCATCACAGGAGACAAGCTCCACCTCTTATGTCAAGACCCCGATTATCACTGGGCTCCAATCAATCACTTTCTTAAGTGCACTATAGTCTCCTATCATGTTGGAGGGTCTGACAACTTGCTCAAAAATGCTAAAATAATCCAACATGTCCTTCATACCTCCATTCTTTTGAAAGCTGATGACCATATTCACATCACTCCTCTCCTTTTGATAACCATGAATTTAATGCTACTAATCTCATTTTTTGATACATTGAGCACCTGACGAGCATTAGAGATCTAGGACATAAAATGAAGCTCAATCTTACCTTAGGACACATCATAAACTATGTCTTAGAATCCAAATACAACCTTCGATATCCTACCCCACAAAATTTTCAACCTTCCTTCTACTCTAATAACTCCTTCCACATTCTTCACAATACTTCTCTCCACCCAGAGCACAAGGAAGCTAAGGAAGCTGAGGAGGCGGCTTCTGCACCTATTCCTACACCTGCTCCGCTTCACCAGCACTCATAAATGGATCAGCTGGTGGAGCAATTTGATTAGTGGGAGGAATAGTTTGGGTCCTATATATCTTTTACCTTTTCTTGAGTTCATTGTAATAATGTGGGTCCTAATGCTAAGTAACCTTGCACACACACTTGGGGAAAAAAATCTATCTATTTGATTAGTGTTTCTTATTTTGATCACATAATCCGGGATGATAAAAAAATCATCCTGGATGATCAGTTAAAAATATAAACTCTAATTATGTTATCCTAGTTAAGGCAACCGTCATTATGCAAATCATCTTAGACGATATTAACATCGTCTTGGACGATAGGCTGAAATTATAAATAATCAACTGCCAGATCTATTTAGGCATGTTTTATTTTGGACATCATCCTGGACAATGCAGTGTAATTATACCTAAATTAATTTGGTAATTAAGAAAAAAAATTAAGGTTTGATTGCTCGATCATATTACCTTGGATGATCGCAGGATCATCCGGGACGATCAGTTAACAAACCTTAGTATTTCCTAGATGATGTATAGTTGGCCTTGTTCTATTCAATGTGATGCTCTTCATGATATGTACTGAATTGAACTAATCGTCCAAGATGAGTGAGAGATCGGCCTTGACAATCAAGTTATTTTTCCATCATCCAGAGATCTATTTAGGGTGATGTTCTGGACAATATTGGTCATTTTGTACTAATCAGCCTGGATGATCATGAGATCATCCTAGATGATCTAGTTATTTTTTTATCATCCAGACATCCATCCAATGTGATGGTCTAGACGATATTCTAAGACTTAAACTAATAGTACTGAATGATATCCTATCATCCTGGATGACATGAATAAATTAGCCTTCTGATAGTCTACACTCTCGCAAATCATCCTGGTTGATTGAACTAAATTTGTATTGATCATACAGGATGATTGTCCTGTCATCCTGGATGATAATGTCGGTTTGTTGCAATTAAGAACAAATATTAAGCTTTTCTATATAAGGCCTCTTATTTTATCCAAGTGTGTATCTTTTGTTGCTTTCTTGACCTGAGAGAGTCAAGAGGAGAGGGAGAGTGAGGGAGAGAGATAAAGGACCTTGTGAGGGAGAGTTTGTGAGAGATTTCACAAAGGTTGCTCCAAGCAAGGATCCGAATCAACTTCTCCAGTCATTATCCCAGATTCCTTGGAGGATCGAGAGAGGTCTACTTCAGCAACTGATCAAGGTTCTCTACCTGCTTCTGGAGAAATTAAAAAGATTTGGGTTCTCTGATTGCTTCAAGAGGAAGCAAAAGGAGTTGGGTTCTTTGCCTGCTTCAGGAGGAAATAAAAGGAGTTGGGTTCTCTTCCTCACCAGGGTTGATGGAAAGGAGTTTTTGTACATGCTTCTCTACCTTGTTGTGGGGAAAAAAGGAGAGATACTGAGTTTAGTGTAATACTTGGAGGGTGCCTCTGAGTAGTGGAAATAGGTCAAGTTGACCAGATCATTATAAAATCTAGTGTGTTCTTTCTTATTATACTTTCGTATTTAATTTCCGAACTTTGTTACTCTTGTGGTAAATCATAGTTTGGTTGTGTTTGCATTTTTGTTTGGAGAACTTTTTTAAACACCAATTCACCCCCCCCGGCTTTGTTAGCCTTGGGACTAGTTCATAAGGGCCTAGCACCCCTGACAAACTTTTAAGTGGTATCAGGGCACTTTTACTAACTTATCAAATGATTGAAAAATAATGCACATAAGAATTATTCTTTTTAAATAAAAAATTAATAAAAGAAAAAAAAAATGAACATAAAAATTTCTCAAAGCCAATAGGTAAAATAGTTTGAGCATGAACTTACATATAAACCTCTCTAAACATGCCATGAATCGTATAATAATGAAAGCATATGAGTGTCCTACACTGGTTGTAATTCATGGAGTAGTTTGAGCCACACATAAACGTAAAAAAATAAACATGCATGCTAAACATCCTAGTTTAGTCATGACTCATGAGATTTCTTATGGATCATTACTGTAAACATCTTTCCTTATAAAATTAATAAGTAACACAACTTAATAAGTGTTAACAACCTTCATGAAGATCAATCTTGCTCTTTCCAAAATTTTCTTCTCATGAATTATTCCATTTCAATTAGCATCTACTTAAAATGTCAAGGAAAACTAAAATTCACATGATGATTTGATGAAACTCATGGTAGACATATGTTGTTTATTAAAAAAATACTTACTAATCTCCTCTTTCTTCTTCTATAAAAAAGAGAAACAAAAATGAATAGTCACTGACTTTGTTTTCTCTAGAAGATATAACCAATTTCACTTATCTCCGCAATAGTTCAAGAACAGAGAAAAGTAAAAATTATAACTAGTTTGAATTATTTTTCAGATGAAAAGAAATGATTCTAGCAACTAATTTTTATATAAATTTGAGGACCAGTTCCATAAATGTTTCTTTTGCTTGTCTTAAGAAATATCACATGGGAGTAGCTTATTACTCTTGCATGTTAGAGAAAGAAATCTATATCCAGCTTCAACTTAATTGATCGTAAGAGGGATATATCATTCCTAGCTTACTTTGCTACTCTTTGAAACCAAACCTAAAAAGTTCCCTCCCTTTCTGATGACAAACGCACAAACTGTATGCTATTATTATTTTTTTATCATTATTTACTAAAGTATGGTGTGTTCTATGAAAGTATACATGTCATGCAAAGTAATAATGTAATTAGAAAAATATCATTCCCACAAGGTTTATAGTTTGCCTAAAACCACCCTTGTTCTTTCTAAGAGAATACTACTAGTATCATATGAATCTATTAACATGGGTGGTTCAATTGAAAGTAAATACTATAGATTACAAGAGATAAATTCTATATTTGAACTACTCGAAGCCTATGCTATCTAAAAGTACATGTATTTAGTAAAGTGGATCTTCTTAATATTAATGTGAATCAGAGCATAAGTTCTTTGATGAGTGTAAGAATATATATTTTTAATTGAGATTATTTTCATTGAATATACATTTTTTTAGTTATTTTTGTGCATAAAAGCTAAAAAATAGTAGAAAATTCTAAGTAGTTAGTAGCTGCATAATGTCCGCTGAAACAGTGCTACATAGCTTCCTTCATAACGATGACACCCAAATTTTTACATTGCAACACCAAGTTCTCGATTTGCAAGTGCTATGATGGAAACACATATAGTGACATAGCATTATCATCACCACAACTTTATAAAGTTAGCTTGGCAACTCCGTATTCTCTATTTTAAAATGCTACTATGCCATAATTTTTTACCCCTTGGGGCCATTTTTGTTACTTGGATGCTGAAGTGCCAAATGTTTACAACGTTGAGACATTACAATTATAACTTCCAAATCCATGACCTGTCAGTGAAAAGATAACACTATTCACTAAAATACTTAATCCACATTAGTGAGTTTCACGACAGTGCATAATTTTTAGCAATGAGGCACTAGTTCACTTTAATGGCATCGTGGTGCCATTATTTAATGTGTCTTATTGCTAGATGCCTCTTTATATTTTTTTATAAATTGTTGTTATGTGATGTACGTATGAGAGTTCAGTCAATTGTGTAAAATTTAGTAATTTTTAGAGTACTTCTCTAATTCACTCTTAGAGTAAATTCTAAGAGAGGCTTGAAAAGTACAATTTAAAATTATTTGGAGTACTTAGCCTGTATTTCTTAAAGCAAGTCTTTAAGTTATAGAAAATGGAATGTAGTGGAGATACTTCGATACTTCCTACAAATATCTCTCTCTTATATTTTTAATCCTTCATGAGTTTATTGAGAAAATGTGTTTGCAAGTTATTCGTCATATGTCTGGCTAATTCTCCTATTTTTTATTGATGATGTAAATGTTGCAAATCTGCTTTTAGGGAGTATAATTTTGATGATAGCAAACACTTATGTTTCACTACAACTGTCTTGCCTACTAACATTTCAGGTCCATAATATCAAACTATAATTTGAACTAGCTCATGATTAGGTATACTAGGTCTGAGTTAGTTTGTAAACTTTTCCCTTTCTTGAGTTTATTGTAAATGAAGTGGTTCCTGATGATTAGTAACCTTGCATATACACACAATGTGGAAATTTTTTGTCTATTTTTAGAGCTCTCTATTTTTGGTCACATCATCCGGGATGATTCATAAATCATCCTGGATGATCTTTTAAAAATAGAAACCCTAATTAAGACATCCTGGTTAAGGCAACCATCCTTAAGCACATCATCCTGGATGATATTCATATAGGACAGGACGATAGGCTCAAATCAAAAAGAATCAACCGCCAGATTGATTTAAGTAATATTTATTTTTGGACATCATCCAGGACATCATCCTACACGATGAAACACAATTATACCTAAATTAACCTGGTTATTAAGGAAAGCAATTAAGGTTTAATTTCTCGATCAAATCATCCTAGACAATCTTAGGATCGGCCAGGATGATTATGTTGAGTCTAGTAATTAGGTTGTTAAGCCTAAGTTA
>NW_021318789.1:6788-28143 GCF_001605985.2 Dendrobium catenatum | reverse complement strand
TGTGGATCATTTACTTAGTTAACAACTTATTACTAGACTCAACATAGTGATCAGAGCTTTGTTTCAAATTTATAAGTAAGATACTTTTGATTTACTTGGATGCTACTTTGCGAAATCCGAAATACCCCTGAGTTGTTACTCATACTAGACCTTCCACTGTTTGACAAATTATCTTTTAATTTTTGAAAACCGCATTTCTATTTTACAGTCACTGATTTATCGTATGTGATCTTAGTCCAGAGGTATTACAAAAACCAACTAGATTAGTTGATGGTTTAGGGTTAGAATAACCTTTTACAGATTGACTAAGAAAGAACGTGATTAGCTCAACTTTTTAATATGCTTAAAGTGTTTTAAATAAGCTTTTTTGTGCTTTAAAATCTGAGACTAACATGCAGGTTTCCACTTGCCAAAAGTGGAAAGGACATATGGATAGAATCTTGATTAACTTATGAGGGGAATAATAGTTAGATTCAAGACTTAATATCTTTTTATTATTGATTATGAATTTGTCTCATGAAACCAAATGAATCCATTTCTGAATGTACACAAGATTCACACAAATTGTCACCTCTTGCATGCACTTGGTAGGAACTAACTATATGTGCTGAAATAGATAATAAATTCTTTGGTGTACTCTTACTGCTTTATCATGCTAAAATACTTGCAATTACAGTAGTCTAAAGAGTCATAACATTTATTCTTATTGACAATTATCTTGGTGTCACTTATTGCTTACGAGCAAGGGGTTAGTCAAAGAAAGATTGATGCAGGTGAACTCAAGAAGGAGAAGAATATAAGCACTAAAAGTGAAGGTCCGAAGAGTGAACACTCACAACCTTAAGGAATTAGTACGATATGCTATTGATGATTAGTACAATTTTCAGAAGCTTTCTGAAGTAAAGCAGAAAGATAGATGCCAGTAATCGGAATAGGTAAGTTTAACAGAATTGCGGGTTCTAATGAAGTGATTTGTTATTGAATGCAGAAAACCTGAGGTCATATTCAGACTGATTGCCCAAAACTCAAAGCCACTCTAGCAAGGAGAAGGTGAGGAGAAACTAATTGTAAGAAGGCAAATAAGAAGTTTCAAAGTATGCTTTTTGGGCGACTCTAGCTTTTAGATTTCATCAGAGACTGAAAAGAAGAAGAAGTCACATTTCTTTGCTTTGGCAGATCGTATAGATCAGATCAGATCTAAGAAGACGTATTGTGACTTAAGTTATGATTGAATTATTGACGTTTTCTGTAACCATGCATGATGCATTATAGGAAAAATGAAAAGATGCATGCTAGTGTTAAGTCTAGAATTGGAAGATACTAAGAAATAACATGAAATCCCTAGGAAAGATATGCTTAATAGAGACACCACTATGAAATTAACTTGACGAATATGTATGAATCGGAATAAATCATTTGAGATTTTAAAATCTTATCCTATGCTGATCTTAAAAAAGAATTAAAATATTTAAGGAGATGAATCTGAGAGCAAAACATATCGAAATCAATTATACAAATGAATCTTGGAAGATATGAATTCATTTTATAAGCTGATAATAGAGCCTCTGAAATGATAATAGGATACCCCTCATATTGAAGATTTTTACAAAATCCGTAAATTTTATCCTAATATATGAATTCCCTGTAGATAGACACACATGGGAGAGACTTAGGAATATTTCCTAATGTTCAAATCGTTAATATATTTGCGGTTTATTTGGACATATAGCACACACCTGTACTTTGAAGATTGAAATTCTGATTGGTGTGGAGACCTTAAGATGCATAAATTAGACATACATACATGCAGTTCTGATTTATAAATAGCTAAAGGGTGAACCCAAACTTGTTGGGTTCCCAGGTCAACATTTGATTATTTTTGTAGGGTCGCTCTCACACAAAACCTCGTGAGAGGCATTATGGTACCTGGACAGCTGATGTTCAATAGCATTATGATGAGATTACTGCTCAAGTTCATAACGTGGAAGTCCAGGAGTGGAGGCAAGTAACACTTGATGATAACACCCACAAGGAAGGTGTTGGGATCAGGTATGATTGGAAACTTGAAACTTTTTTATTGACAATGTGTTGTTGGTTGAAGATTTAAGCATAATTTTAAGTATAAGTCAGCTATGTGATAAGGGGATAGTGGGGTAAAATTTTTTCTACTAGCTACATATTAAGCATAAATGGGAAAAAGAGGTGTTGAACTGGAAGAGGGTAATAATACAATGTTTATATGCTAGATTTATAATTGGCATTCATTCTCCTAACTGCCTTTTATTTAAAAACTATTTCTGATGAGTTCATGGCTGTGGCATTAGGAGACTTTGTCATGTCTGGCATTGAAAAACCTTAGATTTACCCAAAAATTTATTGAGAGGTATACAAAACTAGACTTTAATAAGGATCCACCTTGTGATTGCTATGTCAATTTAGGTAAGCAAGTGAAGTGTCCTCTTTTCAGTCAATAAGGATCTTGAGAACTAGTAACCTTTGGAATCTTACACATTGGATCTTTTGGTACCAGTAGAATCTGTATAGTCTAGGAGGGAAGGTATACGGATTGTTTATTAGCGGACATACTTACCTCAAGATTCACTTGGGTTAGATTTCTATTTCATAAGGGAGTGGAATCATTTGAGGAATTTAGAAATTTTTCGACTTGGAATCAAAGGGAAATTAGGGTTTGTGAATATTATTTCTATTACAAGTGATCATGGTGGAATTTGAGAATAGAGATTGAATAATTTTTGTAAAGAGAAAGAATTTTAGTCATAATTTTTCATGCCACTAAGAACCCTTAGCAAAATTTGGGGTGTCGAAAGGAAAAACAGAACATATATAGAAACCGCTCCCGAGCATATGTTGGCAGAATATTCGACTTCTAGATTATTGGCCTGAGGCGGTTAGCACTGCATGTGTATGTTCTGAAGTAGATGTGAATGTGAGATCCAATTAAATAAAAACACCTTATGAGTCCTAAAAGGGAGAACACCTAATTTTGTCACTATTTGCATGTTTTGGTTGCGCAAGGTGATTTATTCTTAATTAATGGAAATCTGCCTTTAGAAAATAATTTGATCCAAATAATCAGATGAATGAATTTTTGTTGGATATTTTCAAGTGGTTGTAAATTCTATAGGGTAATCATAAAAAGAACTTGGTCATTGAAGAATACTCACACATGTTGTATTTGATGATCTAGAAATTGAAGAGCCAAATGTTTATTGAGATGTTCAGATTGAGGATAACTCCCAAAAGATTAATAGAATAAACTTGGAAGAAAATGTGGAAAGAATTTTGAGATAGAAAGCCCTTTACCAAGTGATTGAGATATTCTAAAAACCACCCAAGGGGAAATTGATATATGGTGAACCAGTGAGGCGTATTAGAATAGGTATGGATTAAACAAGGAAGTCAATCATTCAGCCTTTATTTCAACTATAAAACCCACGAATATGATCAAGCACTTTCTGATGAATTTGTGATATGGCCATGCAAAGAAGAGTGAATTAAATTTGTAAAGAAATAAGTTTGGCTGATTAACTTCAAGGCCAATAAGATCAGCATAGTTGGAAAACCTAAGGGCTGTATTCAAAATTAAAATGAATATTATTCAGTGAATAGTCATTAGATAAATAAAGGCTAGATTAGTGCTAGGAGATTAATCAGATTAAAGGAATTGATTTGAGAAGGACTTTTGCCCCTGTAGCTTGACTTGAAGCAATTAGGTTTTGTTAGCCTACTTGTTGTTAATGGGTTTCAAAATTATTCATAATGGATGTAAAAGTGCCTTTTAAATGGAGTAATTGAAGAGATGTTTTTGAGCAACCTCCAGGTTTTGAGAAATTATAAATACCCAAATCATGTTATCAAATTGAAAAAGGTATTATATGGAGTTAAATCAGCCACAGGGCTTGGTTTGAGAGGTTAGCACTTTCCTACTTAAAGATCTGTGAAAAAAGGAAGTGTCGATAAAACAACCTCTTGTAAAAGAAATTTGGAAAGGATTATACTATTCAAATTTATGTGGATGATATCTATTTTTGGTATCTTTCAAATAAAAATCTTTGTGATGATTTTTCTTTAAAACAATAAGAATGAATTTGGATAGTTCTAATGGAGACTAAATTACTTTCTAGGCCTTTAGCATTTAAGCAACTTTAGATAGCACATTTCTTAGTCAAAACATATATGTTTAAGGACGTCCTCAAATATAAATATGAAATGGATCAATGCTTAAACCTGTTAGTACAACAATGAGTTCTTTAGTTCATTTGGAATAAGGACCTTATAGAAAAAATCTGTTGATCAAAAAAAATTTAGAGGGATATTGGATCTTGACTTTACTGACTGCTAGCGACCAGGATACATGTTTAGTATTTGTGTTCTGTAGATTTCAATCTGATCTACAAGAATCACATTTTGGACAGCAGTGAAAAGGATTTTAAGATACTACTAGGAACTCAGAATCTTATGAATTTGGTAGCCAAAGTTTAAGCTCTTCATTTGAAATTATTGTTATTACAGACTCTAATTTATGTAGTTGTAGGTGTGGATAGGAAAAGCATTCTGGAAACATGTCAATTCATTTGGAAATTATTAGTTCATGGTCTAGTAGCAAAACAAATTCAGGTGGCCCATTTACTGCAGAAGCAGAATACCATTGCACTAGTGAAGCGTGTGGCACAAAGTACTTTTGGTTAAATAAACCAGTTTGATTTGATTTTAGGATAACTATAGGCACATATAAATTATTGTGAATACTAGTGCTATTTGCATGTCAAAAATCCTATTCAATATTCAAAACCACACATTGACATAAGCATCATTTCAGTAAGGATCATGTATCCAAGGGAGAAATTCACTTAACCTCATGTTTCAACAGAAAATAAACTTGAAGACATTACAAAAACCTTTACCTTTTGAGACTTTTAGTACATAAGAACTAGGCTTGGAGTGATTGATTTAAATGCTTAGGATTAAAATTTTTTTGATAAATTGATATTTTGTTTTTGTTTCATTGTATTTTTGTTGTTTTGTTGTTGTTTTACTTATTTTTTATGTGATTTAAGTGGTGACTTGTTATATTTTTATTTTGTTTTTTTTTATTGTGTGGAAAAAAAATTAGTGTCATCAGTCGTCCGCGCGACGAAAAATTTTTCTTACGGGATGATGGTTTGTTAAAATGACAAACGTAATGCTGATTTCAAATCCGTCTTAAGAGCAGTTTTTAATGCTAGTTCATCTGTTACGATCGGCATCCACGATTCGTCCGGGAAGAAATATTTTCAAACGACGAGATGATTTTGAATACAGCAGTTGAACGATAAGACAGTTTTTATTATGAACTTCGTCCGTACGAACCTTTTGTCTAGACGGAACACATTGCGGTTCATGGCATGGGACGATTTTCAACTGCCAATAAAAACGAGTTAAATTCTGATCGTCCGTACGAACACGTGTTCAGTCGTCTGTACGTATCATCTTGAGTCAATAAGTCTGTACGAAAGTAAGATTCGAAAATTGCTGGTGTTTATGAAAAGGCCATTATTTTTTAAAACTCATTCGTTCGTTCCATTTCGGAATATTTCGTACGCCAGGAACGAGACGAAAATTTCCACATCTCTTCAAACCTTTCCACCTCTTCAAATCCCTCAATGGCAGTTCTAGCAAGCGCCAAATGTATCTTGGCTAAGGGGTCCTCTAGAAATAAAATCTTAAAACTTCCTTCTAGAGCCCAATGACGAATCACTTGCTTAGGTTTGTCTCTACAAAATTCACCCCATTCTAGAGTTCTCCTACAGAATCAGTCTAACTTTTTATGTAATGCACTGTTTCCTCTACCCAATTTGATTTAATCCTCACTTTAGTATCACTTTCTACAAAAGATAATCTTTCACTTATTCTTGCAAACATGCCATTCAACCTACCGACATTCGGGTCGATCTAGTGTCTTTGTTTCAAAAGAAAGTTTGAAATCACCAAGATTGACTTGGAATCTCCTAAACTTAAGGACTGAAGGTCTTAAGAGTCACATTACTTAACCACACAAGTTTTGATTGGACTGAAGTTAATCGTGTGATAGAGATAGGAGATTTAAGGATCATTTGCCTGAAAGGATTTCAACCTTGGTCGTGATGCCCCGTATCATCAGCATGCTGTTTAAAAACTTCCATTATACCTAAAGCGGTTATAGATCAACATTCACTCCTCTCTTTCTACTGTTCCTACTTGATTATGACTATGAAAAACCTATAGATGAGGCCCAATGCCTAATTGACTACATTTATGGTCTCTCTGAAATTGGTCATGTTGATCATAAAGAAAGATAGAACATAGCCTTAGGACAGTATGATTAACTATATATTTTGGAAAAAGAAGTATTAATTTAATCACCAGAACAAGACTTTGAAAAACCACTCTACTACAACGAACGCATCCTTTAGTGCCTTCTTCAATAAGACGGAGCCCAGCAGAAACTCATGTAGTTTCTGAGTGAAACAGAGAAGAAGCTGTGACCTTCACATGCTTGCTAGACCAAATTACAGATTTTTGGTTCAAAGATTAGAAAATGTTAGGACTCAATTGGTGGTGGTTGTCTGATCAAAGGTTGATCAATTTGGAAAAACTCACTATGCAGCCAGTCAAATTATTCAGCACAATCAGGATATGGGATTTATGCGATAAACAAATAATGCCCATTAATTCCAAATTGTTCATGATGAGTATTGTTACTTCAAACTTACTTTGGTGTTCTGCACCACCTCCTCCTCCAGATCAGGTCCATCAGAATGATTATTTAGTTTTTTTCAGTATTGTTCAGTGTTTTTCTATGTTTTGTTCTTTGTAAAGGTTTCATGTGTTAGTGATTTCCTTATAGTTTGTTATTTTTATCCATGTTTTAGTGTGATTACTATTGATATCTTGAACTTCAAAATTTGTAATAGTCTTATCCGATATCAATAATATGTTTCTAATGTTTGTTGTTTAATGTTTTTGAGAAATATGTGTGACTTCTTATGACATTCCTTTTTTATTTTTATCTAATATGCTTTTATTAATTGTAAAATAAAAATTAATGTCATTAGAAAATATAATTTTTCTAAATTTAAGGATATGCTTAGAACTTATATTATTAGAATTTTCCAATTTCATGTCTCTATTTAGATCATTAACATTATCTTTGAATATTATTATGCAATTTAGTATTGTTTTCTATTTTGTATTTCTTTTTCAATAGTATTCTATACACTAAGAAAAAATTTGAAATTTAGATTATTGATTTTGGAAGAATTAAATACTCTTGATAAATTATACAAATGTACAAAAATCAAAAGGAATTTGCAAACAAATTTACAATGACAAAAAGAGCACAAAATAAGCCCAAAGTATAAAAAAAAAGGGATGTACTAAAAAATGGCCATATAAATGAAAAAGACGGCGCAAAGCGCCACATGTGGTAATTACTTCTTTCCAGACTCTTTATCTCTTAATTCAAATTGATCTAATGTTTCATTTATAATTTATATTGAAATTTGAATATAAAATTGTTTAGTTCATCCTTAGTGCAGATGATTTTCTTTATCTCATGTCTAAATTGACACATTGCTTTGACAATTCTGTATTATCTCTAAGTCATATCACTTCTTAAATTATATGAAAATTTTATATTTTTTAATGTTTTTATTTCATTTGCATACCTTATTTCAATCACTTTCAATGATTAAAATATTCAAGATGAATTTCATACTTCTGCTTACATTTCTAACATTCTTTTCCTTCTTCACTTTGATGTTAGTCAAAGAAGGGCGAGAAATTTTGTTGCGTATGTTTTCGTAGTGTGGGTTTTTGTATGTGTGTGATTTTCGTATGTGCATTTTGATTGTTTCTTTGTTTATCTTTTTGAGTGCTATAAAATTCATTGAAAACAAATTTTTTTAAGTAATTCAATGCCTCTTTATTTTCATGAGTTCATCATTCAGGGGGAGTTTAGGAGATTCTTAGAACTTGAAATCCTCCCAAACAATAATTGTTTTGCCATCATCAAAAAAGGGGGGAGAATTGTAGAGAGAGTGTTGTTCTACATGTTTACATTCTTGCAACTTGTATTGTTTTGATGATTTCAAATATTATTATTTTATGATATCTCTCTAACACTTTTTGAAGATTTGTTTTGCTTCTAGTTGTGTACTAAATTTTAGGAAAATCAAAGCTCCAAGCGATGAAGATCTTCAATTTATTCATTTTAAATGACAAGTTGTTGAAATTGAGAGGGTGATTGTAATTGAGTGAAATAAAAATCACAACACACGCTTCTGGGACTAATTTTTGTGACTGATCGTACTGGACGAACTTGGTTCGTACGGGACGATACATTGTCAATGAAAACCCTCAGTAAGAGCAATTTTGATCAACAGGCGTGTAGAAAATTTTCTAAGTCCTAATCTTCCAGGATGAATTTAATATTCATCTGGACGAAGTTCCTGGATTCTCACCTGCCACTGCTTCGTCTAGACAAAAAATATGGTTTTCGTATCGGGACTAAGCCTCTCTATATTGATTCTACATGATGAAATAATTTTCGTTCCCTACACAAAACTCTCTGTATGCGATCATACAGGACGGAAATGCTCATATAAATCAGATCCCAGGACGAAACCTATTCGTCCCCAGGTACCGAACTGAACCGACTTACGTCAAATGGTACGTCCGGTAGAATTTTGGGTAACCGACCTATGTAATAACCGTTTCGTACCGGACGAACCTAGTTCGTCGCTGGACGATGATCATTACGAACATAGTTCGTCATCTAAATACATTAGATCATTTCCGACCACTTGATAAGGTATAAATCGTCCTTGGACGATCCACTTGCGTACAGATTGAAATCTACAGTTTTTGGCATTTTCTGTCTAAGTATATATAGCCCAAATTAGACTGCCACCCAATCTTGTTTGCTCATTGATCTTCGTGCCTATTGGAAGAAAGAGTTAAAGAGAGAGTGAGAGGAAGCAGTCAAGAATGATTTCTACCACTGGAGCGTGAAAGGCTTTGCATGGTGTGTCCAAAGGTAAAGATTTCCTACTTGTGATTTGAAGATTACTTCACTCTTTTCTCTTCTTCCTTCTTAGATCTTGGAATGAGACTGTCAAGGATGTTCCGATCTCTGCCTGACACTTATGAGAGCTGGAAAGGACGAAGAGGTTCTTTTGCCCACACTAGGAGCAGTGTGATAAGGATGAAGGGTTCCCTGCCCACACTACGAAGTAGTGTGAAAGGACGTGGTTATCTGCCAACACATAGTGAGAGTGTGAAAAGATGAAGGGTTCTCTGTCCCACACTACTGGAGAGAGTTGAAAGACGAATGGTTCTCTCCCAACTAGTGAGAATGTGAAAAGGATGAAGGATTCTCTGCCCACACTAGGAGTGTAAAAGTTACAACATTTCCTCATGTGCCACCGGGTTAGTGTGGAAAAGAGTATTTCTAAAGGCTTTCTCGCACCTTGCCTGTGGTGCAAAAGGGAGACACTCATTGGTATTATGCCAATATCTCAGAGTGTGCCTCTGGGGAGTCGAATGTAGGTCTGGTTTTAGACCGAACCACTATAAAATTGTATGTCTTTTATTTTTATGCTTTTTTATTTTCTGCATTTTAATTATTGTGTTTAAAAATGTGGTTGAAAAACTTTTTATAAAAATCAATTAAAGTTTAGATTTCGGTCAATTTATCAAAAGAGAAAAAAATTTTAAATTCCAACTCCCCCCCCTCCCCCCCCTCTTAGAGCTTTGGACATTAATTTAGCGTTTAACAACCTATTCAACGACATATTCACTAGACTCAACATACACTACATTGTCAGACCTGGACAATATCTAAAAATAAAATATGACTAAATACATATGGTGGGTGATTCTTTCTGATTTGAGCCTATCATCCTGAACGATGCTAATATCATCCAGTATGATTCGCATAATTATGGTTTCCTTAACCAGGATGCCCAAATTAGAATTTTTATTTTTAACGAATCATTCAGGCAGATTTGTGGATCGTCCTAGATGATGTGATCAAAAATAGAAAACTCTAAATCAGTCAAAAATTCTCCCCCAAGTGTGTATATGTAAGGTTACTTAGCATCAGGACCCACAATGATATAATAGACTTAAGAAACTGTAAAAGACACTTGTTGTACATTATAAATTGACTTAGTCCTAATCTACCCAATCTTAAGCTGGTTTGATTTGTAATTTGATCTTGTGGACCTAAAATGTTAGTAGGCAAGGCAATCGTATAAAAATATAAATATTTGTTATCATCAAAATTTTATTTTCTGAAATAAGATTCATAACAATCTCTCTCTTTTTATGATGGCAAACACAAAATAATTAAAGCAATTCAATAGAAACAATGTGAATCAAAATGTTTTAATTTTACTAAGAGACAAACACAGTATAACTAATCAATCATAAAAGAACAAACATAGTATAATATAAAATAGTACAACTAAGCAATATAAAACAGTGCAACTACTCCCCCTTTTGACATCACAAAAAAGAGGAGGGAAAGAGAAAAGAAACAAATAGAAGTAAACTACAACAAGGAAAAACCAACATGAAAAAAATAAACTAAAAAAAGGATGGCCCCTGATCATCTGAAGAAGGTGGTGGAGGCGGCAGAAAGAAACTAGAAAGAGTAGCAAACTGCTCCCCAAACCAAGCCATGTCCTCATCGTGCTGGTGTTGCTGGTGAGCCACGAACGAGTCAAAGCGAGCAACATCCTCTGCATGTTGATGCTCCTATACAACAATGTAGGAGTCAAACTGAGTCTCTCATTGGTCAAACTACTCTACCAGCTGATCCAACTGTTAGTGCCGGCGGAGTGGAGCAGGTGTAGAAACAGGTGTAGGAGCAGCCACCTCCTCAGCTCCCTCAGCTTCCTCGTGCTCCATGTGGAGATGAGTATTGTGAAGAACATGGAAGGAGTTGTTACAGTAGAAAGTAGGATAAAAGTTTAGTGGGGCAGAATATTAAAGATTGTATTTGGATTTTTGGACATAGGTTATGATGTGTCCTAAGGTAAGATTCAACTTCCTTTTATGTCCTGAATCTCTAATGTTCAACAGGTGCTCAATGTATCAAAAAAATTATATCATTAGCATTAAATTCACGGTGGGTCATGATGTAAAAAGTGATGATCGAAAGGAGTGGAGTGATGTGAATGTGATCACCAGCTTTCAAAAGAACCAAGGTGCGAATTACATGTTGGATTGTCCTATCATCTTTAAGTAAGCTACTAGACTTTCCAATATGATAGGAAATATTATTATTTCTTAGAAAGTGATTAGCAGGAGCCCAGTCATAGTCGGGGTCTTGAGATAAGATGTGAAGCTTTTCTCTAATTGTGGATAACTGTAGGAGCTCATGATAGTCTTGATATGTGATTTTGATAGGGCGCCTATTAACATAAGACGGAAGAGCAGTGAAGGAGGAGTTGATGCGGAGGCTAGCAAAGAATTCAAATATCAATTTAGAATTAAACAGGATGGTCAGTATAAGGATAAAGGTAGAGATGTGCGTGCAAACAAGTCGAGAATAGGATAACAAAGTATGTGAGGGTTGACAGTCCAGGATAAAGAGATCCCGACTATCTTGTATCGCTGATAGGTGGCTTGGTCGGTCGCCTCAATGAAATGAGGGTCAAGATATATTGGCCCTCAAGGAGCTTCTAGAAGCCATACGAGATCTTTTTCCACCAGCCATGATCAAGAAAAATGAAGAGGAAATAAGAGAAAGGAAGATTCAAGGAAGGTTGTGTGAGAAAAAAATGTTTGAATGCCTCAGTTTAAAAAAAAAACTGACCGATCATCTAGGACGATCGTAGAATCGTTCAGGCTAATCAGGTGAAATTATTATGTTTGGGAGGATTGGTCAAAAAGGTGGTAATATCATTCAGGATTATCAGACATCATCTGGGATGATAAGACAAAGGTGATCATCACGAGGAGTCAATCTGGATGACCATTAAAAAAGAAGATCATCCTGGCCGATTCGGTGGATCATCCAGGATGATGCACAATAATGGATCATACTGACCAAATTTAAAATGTTTAAAGCATTGCCACATGTTTCATCTAGGATGATTAGGTGTATTGTCCGGGACGATCACCAAAAATTGATCGTACCAGCCAAATTTAAAGTTTCTAAATGCATTGTCATGTGTATCATCCAGAACGAATAGGTGGATCATCTAGGCCGATTACTAATAATTGAGCAAAAATTAAGAACATCATCTAGGATGAAGAGGATCATCCAGGATGAACATAAATAAAAAAAGTCATATTAGCCGTCAGATGAAAGGGTGAGAGTGAATTGAATGTATCATCCAGGATGATATGAAAATCATCCAAGAAGATGTGAACAAAAATTTAAATTCAAGAGGTGGTTGGAGATGATTAGAGGACCAAAAACATACAAAAAAAATAATAGTAAGTGATAAAAATAAAATACAAAAAAGATAATAACAATGACAAAAAGGAATGAAAACAAAGTTTTTTTTTTAATTTAATCAAGGCACGAATATGATAAATTCTCCATGTGATTGAATTTAAATACTTGTAAGACTAATGAGTTAACATCATCCAAATCTGAAAATGGTAGAATAGCTAATCCTGTTAACCCTAGCTCAGACCTCTCAGGGCAAAATCATCTTTTGAAAATAAAGGACCTAACTTAGAAAAATTAATTGGATAAGAAAAAGAAATCCGTTCAAAACTTGGTTCCAGAAAAAATATCTTATAGAATAATATACCAAAGTAATTTGTCACAATCATGAAATTTAAAAATCAAGCCTTTAAAATATCAAGTGACACATGAATTCTTTTAAGATTTAAAGGTTTGAAAGAGAAGGAACCTTATTTTTGGTGGGCTCATTGTATACCTCTTATCAATTATTGACGCACTTTACACATCCTTTGATTTTTGATACACTTTGTGTATCTTTCAAACTTTTGGCGGTCATTGCACATCTTTTCATTTTTCTTTTCTTTTTGGGGCTCATTTTATGCCCTTGAAATTTTTGCAAGTAAGATCCCTTTCGAAACTCTTAAATATTCTCAGTTATGAATATATCTTTTAGATATTAGAGAAAAAAAAACTCACTCTCTAATATAACGAAGAACAAACCACAAAATAGAATCAAATTCATTTGATAAATGCAATAACAAGATTTTGAAGAATTTGAAAGTAATATAAAGACTTTGAAAATTATATAAGATAGATTACTATAGAAAGATAAAAAAGATCTCAATCATAAAGTCTAGCTGTTAATTTTAGATAGACTTTGTTTAGAAAAAAAAATTACACCAATAAAAGAGGTTAGAGGGAGGGAAATAATCAATGGTGTTTCTCCCTTTAACTGATTTAGAGATGTCAGACATTAACTTCAAATTTTCAAAAAAAAAAACAATGCATAGAATATCATTTCAACTATGACCAAAAAGAAAAACTAACAAACAAAAAAATATCAGAGATGAAACCACTACAAAATAATAGCAAATAAAAAATAACACTCAAAACTATAAAGAAAGAATAAAAAATAACAAGCAATAAAGCAGAAAATTTGCAAATCATAATTTATTAAGCAGCAAGATTATATAATTAAGAGCCATGAGCCTCATCTATCCAAGTACCACATGCTCTCACAAGGCCTTTTGTGAGAGCAAGCCTGCAAAATCATCAAACGTCGGATTTAGGAACTCAAACAGGTTTGGGTCCCTTCTTATAAAAACAAGAATGCAATATATGTGTGTTATGTTTTGAATCATGCAATTTGAGTCTCCACACCCAATGTGTACTACAGTGAATAGTGCAAGTGTGTGAAACGTATCCTAACATGTTACATGAAAAATATCTAACACCAAGAAAATGATTAACTAATATATTCGGGTTATAATGCCTCTACTTAGATTTTAGCTTTAGATTATGACTGAAAACTATTCAGGTGTGGGTGTATTTCTATATTTCTTAAGTGCATTCAATTCAGCTTTAAACCTTGAGTTAGCACTTTCTAAAATAGCATTATCAACTCTCAAATAGTGCTCCTTATGCTTTGATTTATCAATATATGTCTTAAAATCAGATTCAAGTGAGGTGTAGGTTACTTTCAAAGAATCATGCTCAATAATCAACTTAGAATACTTTTTATTTAACTCATCAAGTAATGACATGTGATTGATATCAATTTGGGGGTGATCTTTAAATAAAACTTCATACTCTTTTTGTAGATTTAAAAACTCTAATTTCAAACTAGCATGTGATTTCTTAAGTTTCCTATATGATAAATGAATTTTCTCACAAACTTCAAGTAATTATTCATAGCTTAGTTCGCATACCTCTTCTTGGTCAGAGTGATCAAGATGATCACCCATTAAGCATAAGTTTGTTGTCTCCTCCTCAGCTTCAGTCTCAGAGGAGTCAGATGCAGAATCCACCTACAATGCCTTTTAGAACTGCTTCTTTTTCTTCCTATACTTGGGTTTCTCCTAACCCTTCTCCTTGCTTGGGTGATCCTTGAGGGTAGGACAATCACCTTTGACATGTCTAGGCTTCCTGCATTCAAAACAAACAACGTCAGAATAACTTTTATAATTTTTGTTACACTTTCTTTTATTCCATTTTCTAATGGTACTTGTGATTCTTTCTTAGAAAACTTTTGAATTGCCTAGTGATTAAGGCAACATCATCACTTTTAGACCCAGAAGAATCAATGTCCGTGTTGTTGGCCTTCAGTGCCACAATTTTCTTCTTCTTTTGCTCACCTCCATCAAGTTGTCATGAGTTCACTCCTTGCTCGTAAGCAATGTGTCATCCAAGTAAGTTATCAATAGAATAAATATTCAAATCCTTAGATTAAGTAATTGCAGTGATCTTAGCATCAATGGAAGAAGCCAAGTATCTTAAAATTTTATTCACTCTTTCATAGTTAGTTAGCTCTCTTTCTAAGGCATGTAATGAAGTGGCAATTTAAGTAAACCTAGTATACATGTCATAAATCAATTTAGCAGGTTTCATTACAAAAACGTAATTCATAATATTCAACCTAGATTGTTTAACTTCTTTAGTTCCTTTATAAGTAATTCAGAATCTATCCCAAATTTCTTTACCAGTAGTACAAGTTGAAACATGAATATAATCTTCTAATTTCAAAGCATAGAAAAAATAGTTCAAGCATTTTGTATTCAATTGAGCTAAATTTCTATCCTCAAGAGTCCATTCAATGAAAGGAAGTATAGTATTAATGCCATTAGTTTTACAAGACATAGGTGAACAACCTTCTTTAACAAGCATCCATATGCAATAGTCAATCGATCGTAAAAATATAGACATGCAAGTTTTCCAAAAATCAAAAAGAATATTTTCAAACAAAGGTGGTCGGGTAATAGAATAACCTTATGTAGTATTACGATTACAAAAGTTAGCCATTGATTGAAATTCAAAACTTTTCAAAAACTCAATTTCATGAATCCCACTCTTATACCACTTAAAAGTTCGATAGGGATATTAAGTCCTTATGAACTAGTCCTAAGGCTAACCAAGAGGAGGGGGGTGAATTGGTATTTAAAAATTTCTCTAAACAATATCACAAACACAACCAAATAATCACCGTAGAAATTAAACTGCGGAAATTAAATGCGGAAGTACAATAAGAAAGAACACACCAGATTTTATAGTGGTTCGGTCAACTTGACCTAGGTCCACTCCCTGGAGCCTCTCCTATGAGTATTGCACTAAACATAGTATCTCTCCTTTTGACCCCACAGCAAGGCAGAGAAGCCCATAAAAAAACTCATTTCCACCGACCCCAACTCCTTTTGCTTCCTCCTGAAGCAGGCAGAGAACCCAACTCCTTTTACTTCCTCTAAAAGCAGGTAGAGAACCCAACTCTTTTTTATTCCTCTAGAAGAAGGCAGAGAATATTGATCAATTAGTGAAGTAGACCTCTCTAGAACCCCCAAGGAATGAGGGAATATGATTGGAGAAGATGATGCAGATCCTTGCTTAGAGAAATCTTTATGAAACCCCTCACAAACTCCTCCTCATAAGATCCTCTCCCTCTCTGCCTTGCTCTCCCTCTCCTCTTGGCTCTCTTAGGTCAGGATAACAGCAAAAGATTTTTTCTTGATAAAATAATAAATCTTTCAAACAAGGGCTCCAAATTAGCCCAAATTAGCAATTAATCATCAAATATCACCCAGGATGATAGTATATCATCATGTATGATTAGTTCAACTTGACGAATATTGACCAGACCATTGCACTAGATGGATGTCTAGATAATAGAAAAATAACTAGATCATCCAAGAAGATCTCACGATCATCCGGGCTGATTAGTATAAAATGAAAAATATCTTCCAGAACATCGCCCTGAATGGATGTCTGGATGATGAAAAATAACTTGATCATCCAAGTCGATCTTTGATTATCCAGAAAGAACTAAGGTTTATGAATTGATTTTTCTGGATGATCCTGTGATCATCCAGGCCGATATGATTGAGCAATCAAACTTTAATTGCTTTCCTTAATTACCATATTAATTAGGCATAATTACACTGTATCGTCCAAGATGATTTCCAAAAATAAAAGATACCTAAATAGATATGGCGGCTGATTTTGATTTGAGCATATCATCCCAAATAATGCTAATATCATCTAGGATGATTCGCTTAATTGTGACTGCCTTAACCAAGATGCCCTAATTAGGGTTTCTATTTTTAACTAATCATCTAGGCTGATTTGTGGATCATCCCAGATGATGTGATCGAAAACAAAAAAACTCTCAAACAATCATAAATTCTTTCCCTAGTATGTGTGTACAAGGTTACTTAGCATCAGGACCCACAATAGTACAAAGGTCTCAAGAAAAGGTAAAAGATGCTTATTATACATTAGAAACTAACTCAGCCCTAATCTACCCAATCTTGAGCTAGTTCAATTTGCAATTTGATCTTGTGGACCTAAAATTTTAGTAGGAAGGCAATCGTAGAAAAATAGAAATGTTTGCTATCATCAAAAATCTATTTCATGAAATCAGATTCGCAACAATAAGAAGAAAATGTTGACGTAGGCTCCAAATGCCTATTTATAATTTCAACATTTATACTAAAGGATATGAATAAAATGTGATTTTATTAATATTAAGAAACTTTTTACTAAGTAATTTTTAATATATTTTTGAATATTCCATTCTATGTATATTAACAATAAGAAAGTAAAAAAAATTTATAGGTTTTAAATATACAAAATATTGAGTATTTGTTTATATACATGATATTTACGGTGCTGGTTATAGTTTACTAAATAATTTAAAATGATGGTATAAATATCTCCTATGAATGGTTTTCAAAATGATGAAAGTTGAGTACGTATATAAACTTCACATATTGACTCATAATGTATCATACATAAGTAAATTCATGCATGTTCATGTTCATGTTAAATGTTATAATTATATATTTATATATAAGTTCTACATATATGTAACATGTAATGGTGGAATGTTTGATGTGAAAGATGTTGAAGTACATTATAAATAATGTTATAATTTTCCTTTTTGTTATATTTTTTAATGTTTTTTAATACTCTATCTGCCCTATCAAGGAATGAGGTGATCAAGGGATACATAAATGAAAGTGGGATTATAAGGGGAACCAGGCATGGTTCTACTCCACTTTCCTTGTGCAAGAAGACTGTCCAAAAGAGACATAAGTAGAAGTGGAGCTATAAATTGGCATTGGGACTAGTATATCATCATGTATAAGTTGCATTACAAGTTTATCAAGTATTATATGTTGAAATTCTTATTCAAGTTAAATTCAAGTTTAAGCAAATATTTCTAATGTTAACAAGTATGCTCATGTTCATGTTTTTTATACATGTTCATGTTCAAGCAATTTATATATGTCACCCTTCATTCTTCAAACAATCACTAGCTCATGACCTTTCATCATTTGGGAAATAGATTTCATTAGTCAATTTTCACATTCACATAAGTAAATAAGGTTTATCATTATTATGTTTGACTACTTTTTTAATTGGATTGAGGCAATAGCACTAGCTAAGAAAATTGTCAGTGCCATTCACAACTTTATATGATTATATATCATTTATCGGGATGGATTACCTCTCACAATCATTTCTGACAATGGGCTACAATTTCTAATATAATATCAAAGTAATCTAGTATTCTCAAAGGGATTCGCCTCAAATTTACCTCCTTGCATTATCCCTAGACTACTAAGTACATTGAAATAACAAACAAGCAAATCCTTAATTTATAATGAAGAAGAAGCCAAAGCCAAATGGGTGGAGATATTACCTTCAATCCCATAGGCATTAAGGACCACAATATTCTTAATGATAAGCTAAACTCCATTTGCATTCTCTCATAGAACTAAGGCCTTATTACCAGCACAGTTTGAGTTACATGACTAGGAAATGGTCACTATTGTTGGCTTTAAGGAAGAATGTATTGAGTAAAAAGAAAAGAACAAAAAAGGCATATAAATCGTAATCAATCTTCTAAATCAACTCAAAACCTAAGTCATACTTAAATAAGAAGAGACAAAACAAGGATTGATTAAATACAACACTACAAAAGTCAAGGAGATGGACTTCTACCATAACAACCTAAAGTTAAGAAAATAGATGCAGTATTTCACCAGTCAATACTAGGAAAGCTCATGTCAGCTATAGATATACTCAAGAAAAGAAGTGCCATGAACATAAAATGATGATAAATCAAAGACCTTATATTAATAAAGGAAGTTTTTGTATTCATTTTATCCATCCATTATAATAATTTAAAAAAACTATTTTCTTATTTAAGTTCCTTTCTACCTAGCGAGTCCAACATAAAAATAAATAAATATTAAAAACTTTCAATAATTATTCCTCCTTACTAAATTGTTTAAAAGAAACCACAAAGTTCTCTTTCACATATTGATAAGTATAAATTATGTATTATTTTAGTAGTTTAAAATTCAATAAAAATGTATTGCTTTAGTTGTGTTTATACTTGAATTATGTAGGAAAAACAAAAATTATAAGTGTTGGATAGCACCGAAGCACCATCAAAAATATTGTTGTCGTGCTTGATCGATAAATGTCAAATTGCTCATTTCAACAAGGGGGCACCAACCTTCTCTTTTTACAAGTTCCAAGGCATCACAAATGTTAGTGCCACAAATCATTAATGTGTTGTTGCATCCAAAATTGGCACTGCATCATTAGGTATCTTAGGAAAACCCAGATAAGAGTACCAGCATATCAAACATTGTAGAACTAAAATGTCGTTTCAAGAGCCGAAGTGATATTTTCTTATGTCACCATAGTGGGAAGTTAAAACTTCTAAGAGCTATGCCAATTTAGTAAAAAGATTCATTGATTCTAGCAGTAATTATGCCAGGTCATCTAGCACTATATAATAAAGCTAACATTACAGCTACGAGGTGATAATTCATTTTATATCACTGCAGGGGCACCTTATCTAATGCTATGGTATTTAGGTCTCATCATGTAGTTACTATAAATAGTTTTTAGTTATATCATTTAGAGAGTTCAGTCCCTTGAGTGAAGATTTTATATTTTTCAGCATTTTTCTTGAGTGCTTCCTAAGAGTAAAGTCTAAGGGAGGCTAAGGAAGTACAAGATACATTCTCTGGGAGATCTTAACTTGGGTTTGTATAAGTAACTTTGCAAGTGGTGGAATTGTGTAGAGAATATCTTTTGATCCTTTTTGGTGATAACCTTCTTTTTACTTCTCTTATATTTTGCTTATTTATGGACAAAATGAATATGAGTTTGTTTGTCATCTCTTCCATGTCTAGAAAATTCTCTTATTTTGGGCTGATAATATAAAAAGAGTATTAAGTACTAATATTGATTATTATTTTTAAATTAAATTTTTTATGTTTTTAAGAGAGTATCTATGTAGTTTAAATCTAGTGTGATGTATAAGCTCGATAGAAGAATGATGGAATAATTAGGAATATTTAAATGGATTATTGGTAAGCCTAGATATAGAATGTTTGAATATTTTTTATTCTATGGAGATAGTAAAATTGTAAGAAGACTATTAATCTTTCTTTTTCACCCCTACAGCTCGACAGAGATCTTGGGATGCACATGCTCTGATTCGCATCTATAATTATGAGTATGATTAGGAAAGTTATGTAATTTACATACATCAATCAAAAACACCTTATCTCATTATTCTTAGCTCTTTTTACTTATATTTTCATTCAGTGGTATTAACTCAAAAACATCAATTTCATTTATGTACAATAAATTCAAGCACTTAGAGTAAGCAATAATACTTTCGTGGAAATTTAGCAGAACACTTCCTCGTTTGTTCGACACTCTAATCTATCACTTTATTACATAATTCAGCATGTATACCTACATAAATCAATGAGCTATTACTAATTTTATAACATAAAAAACCTAAGCATATTTTAAATTCAGTGAGTCTCACAATATATTATCATAACCTATCACTGCCCCGTATCAATTACACTCGCATAATATACTAATTCATCACCTTCTACATTCAAAATATAGGACAAAACCCACAATAATTTGACTAAGAGCAGTCAAAAATTTGTTACCCACATTCGCCTAGCCATGGAAAGTGACTCTCCTATATAAAATAAGATCCACATTTAGTAGCACACAAGTCTCATTCAACAAGCAAGTCTAGATGTTTACCCCAATTGACATATAATTTGTGGCCAAAGATGAGACCCATTTAAGGACATGGTGAGTTAAAGTAGAGCACATCATATCCTTAGAAGAAAACACTCTCCTATATGAGAAGGTCTGCATTGAGTAGTCCGCGAGTCCCTTACAATAATTAAATATAAATAGAAATTCCTATGATGGAAAAATATTTGGTGAAAGGTGAGGTTATAAAACGTGATAGAATGTTAGTGAAATGCATAATATAACCTTATACAGAAAGATCTACATTGAGTTACATACAAAATCATTTCAATAGTCAAGTCTGGATAGTTACCCCCACGAATATTATAATGTTTATTAAAAGATGAGGGTGAATACCTCAAGAAATTTATTTAAATTATCAAGCGAGCATATATTCATTTCATTTATAAGCACTAATTATGTAAAAATGTTTATTAGCCAATGTTATTATTTATAAATGGGTATTATCATATTCATTCGTTCATATATCTAGTTGAATATCACCATCACATAGCTTCATTCATAAATTTATCAACTACTATTAAGTATGTGATGTTATGTCCATTATTTTAACATTGTATATTCATATAAGAA
>NW_021318789.1:0-6688 GCF_001605985.2 Dendrobium catenatum | reverse complement strand
TGAAGGATATTCTATTACTCGACCACCCTTGTTTGACAATCTTTCTTTTGATTTTTGGAAAACTCGCATGTCTACTTTTCTGCAATATACTGATTATTGCATGTGGATGCTTATTAAAGAAGGACATTCTCCACCTTCTCGTGAACTTAATAGAATTAAAACTGAAGTGCCTTTTACTGAATGGACTTTTAATGAAAGAGATTTAGCTCAACTTAACACGAAGTGTTTGAACTATTTTTTTTGTGCTTTAAAATCTGAAAATTATATGCGTGTTTCTACTTGCTCTACTGGTAAAGAGATTTGAGATAGATTGTGCATTACTTATGAAGGACCCAATGAAGTTAAACAATATCGTTTGAATATTCTCTTGCATGATTACAAAGTTTTTCGTATGAAACCTTCTGAATCAATTTCTGATATATATACAAGGTTTACTCAAATTATAACTTATTTTCATGCCTTAGGAAGAGAACTTTCAAACTATGAAAAAGTGAACAAAATTTTGAGATGCTTGCCTTCCTCTTTTGATGCCAAAATCATTATAATCACTGAATCTAAAGATTTGAATACCTATTCGATTGATAACTTACTTGACTCACTCATTGCTTACAAGCAAGGGGTGAATCAAAGAAATCTTGATGTAGGTGAGAAAAGAAAGGAAAAAATAGTGGCACTGAAGGCCAACAACATGGAATCTGATTCTTCTGGGTCTGAAAGCAATGGCTTTTCCCTAATCACAAGGAAATTAAAAAACTTTCTAAGAAAGAAGCAAAAGTATCATTAAAAGTTGAGTAAAGGTAAGGGAAACAAAATTATAAGAGTTCTAATGATATGGTTTGTTTTGAATGTAGGAAGCCTGGACATGTGAAAGCTGATTGCCCTACACTTAAGACTCACTCAAGCAAGGAAAAAGGTGAAGAGAAACCTAGGTTTAGGAAGGAAAAAAAGAGATTTCAAAAGGCATTTGTTGACCTCATTTTTGTATGAGGTCACTTGGACTAATCTTGACCTTAAATCAATCTAATATCCAAACCAATCTAAACTCTAGGATCCTCCTAGAATCCTGACCTTACGATCTATTCTAGGTCCTAGGATCCTTTTAGGCTTCAGACCTTAGGATCTACTCTAGACCTTATGACCCTTCTAGAATTCAGACCTTAGGATCTACCTAGATCTTAGATGAATCAAATCCTAAGTCTTAAGGCCTTGTCCTAAAGACCCTTTTCAGTGAATTTTCAAACACTTTGAAACCTAGCCAAATGACTTCTGATTCAGAGTCTGTCAGCTGCATACTGATAGGACATGTCTCTAGAAGCAACTCTTCAAATTTGATCCCATTCTGAGGTCTATAACCCCAGAAACTTAATCAAAATCCAAAAGTTGTAAAACTTTCAAATATTTACAGCCTATGCCACTAGACCTGTCACCTAGAAGATTCTGACCTTAGAGCCTTCACCAAAGCCTCTAGTCACTTCCAGACCATTAATCCAGACCTATCAAACATTAAACTATATTTTTATGGACTCACCTTGACCCACAGTTGACCAGGGGGGTATCAAAACGACCAAAATACCCCTATGGGGTTCAAATTTTGATTTCCAACCAAATGAACTCCAAATTGTGTGGAACCTCTTCCACAAATTTTTAAATATTAAATCAAAATCCCTTTGAGTGCATTCTCCAATTATTTGACTTTGATTGGACCCTTGACCCAATCAAAAGTTGACCAAATTAATCATTAAGTCTCCTCTACTTTGAGTCAATACCCAAATGCATTCAAACTCCTTCAAAACTCCTTTGAATATAGCCTTAATGATTTTGAGTTTGATTGATCACCCTGACCCAATCAACAGTCGACCTAATCAACTGAGCTCAAGTCCAATCAAATTACCCATTCGAGCCAAACTAATGACTTTTGGTGGATCAACTCATTTAAAGCATATCTAGACCCTGATCCCACTCTATATTAGAGTTTAAATATATCCAAAGCCAAGTCAAGTCAAATCAATTCTCATTTGACATATTAAAGTCATGAGGACTTGATCAAGTCTATTTCAAACTCTCATACCAAACTCAAGCCTCAATCCCTTGACTTGGCCTTTGTTTTAAATCACCTTAACCAGCTCTTGAAGCCACTTGGCTGCCACCTCAGCAGTCAATCATTTATTTGACCAGTCAACACATGGTCAAAACCCTTTAAACCCTCTCTAAATCTTCCAAATTCTAATCATCAAGCTCTAAATCCCTTTTAAGCTATCAATCCAGCACTCAAATCCCTTTCATATGCCACCTCAACTGTCCACTTGGTTGTTGACTGGTCAAACCAGTCAACAAATGGTCAAAGGAGCTTCCAAGTAGTTAAAACCCTTAATCAAACATATTAAATCCAAACCCCATTTAAACTCCTGCTAACTAAGTTTCTTCTGGAACCTTCTTGGAGTATTTCTCAACCCTTGATCAAAGATCCAACGGTCTCAAATCATTCCATGTGCTTGAAAGGACAAGGGACCTTTACACATGGCTTGTACCTATGTCCTCTTTGATCCTCTGCTCCTAACCACCCCAGAGACAAGTGTCATGATCTTAGAAACCCTCTGAGTCAATCACGGCCGTCCAAATCAGCTGGTGTCATTTGAATAGGGTAAATAGAAGAAATGAGCCGTCATTCTCCATCTAGCCTTCTCTCACTATTCAATACCTCTCCAGGCCAGAAATAACTTCGTTTTAGCTCTTTGGGGTTCCCTCTCCCTCTCCATCCCCCAAGTAAAAACCCGACGATTGGAGGCTGTCGGCGACTGGATTCCAGCGAGCTCAAGAAAATCACCGTCCAAGTTGATTTGCCCTTGATCCAGACGTTACCAACTTGAGGTTTCTTCTACAAATCGGAGCGTGGACAGCCTACAAGTGCAACAAATCATTAAACTGTTTAATCCGTCCAAAATCAAGGTGAAAAACTCAAACCCTAGGTCTAAGTACACTAGCTTAAATAGGTATCTCTATACTAATTTCTAGGTTATAAAAACAAATCCTCAATATTTCTGTTCATATATTTAATCTATATTTAAAATTTTATTAAATTTGGTTGATCGGATCGAACGAACGAGCTCAAAAATGGGTTCTTGGGCGATTTAGTGGCCTGGCTCAGGCATTTGGACCATTGATCTCTCAATTGACGGTCCTGATCTAGTTGTTCGATGCCTGTTCCGACCGTGTATTTGATTCGGCGATCAAACTTCTGTCCGACTTGATCTAGGCTCTCTATTCCAAAAAGCGGGATTGATATTCCCGCCGTTTGATCCGTCCTAGCTAGATCAAAATGGCAGGATTTGATCTCTACCGTCGGATGAGCCCCACGCAGATCCAACGGCTCATAGCTGATGCCGACGTGGTTAAGTGGAAAACGCGTGGAACCCGGTTGACCGCAAGACCTCCACCTGGCTTAATCACGCGCCGCCCGGCGTGTAATCCAGAATTAAGGCATTATTTTAATTAATTTAACAAGAACCTTTAAAAAATCAAATAAATAAAATAAAAGTCCAAAAAACCTGTATATATATATCAAACTGCTCGTTTTCAGACGCCTTTATTTAAAAATAAAATTGCTTTAAAATATTTTGTATATTTTAAGTAATTTAAAATATAACTATTAGATTATTTTAATTTTACTTAATTAAAATAAATCCAATATTTTCAAAACTCTAATAAAAAATATTTTAAATCTATTGAATTCCAGAGAAAATTTAGGACTATTTGAGAAAAATTTGATATTAATTTGAATTATGTGAGTTACTTTAATAGTTAATTAATATTTAATAAGTATATATTGGACATTTTGAAAATTAAAAATTATATTTTTCTAATAATTTAAAATTAGAGTGGATCTCTCAACCATTCATAAATCCATACTATTAATACTCTTGAATTATTTTAATTTAAAATACATATCTATATATATAAGGCTTAAGTATATAATTACATTATATTTTAAAACTATTTAAAGATTATATATATGTATATATATTATTTTAATCTTTACCTTGAGAGATCCTTTGAAGTTTTAAGCATGGATTATGTGCGAATAAGAAGTCATTGTGAATGATTAGTGAGTGATTAGGTTTTAATCATTCACTAATCAAAACTTTGTTATCTTAATTATCATTAATATTTGCATGCTTAGGTTGTAACACACACACTTAGCCTAAAGCTCTCTAGTTTTAAGGACTTGATTGTTATTGTTTGTTTATCTTATGCTAAGTCCAAGGGTTAGTTAAAACATTGATTTCAATCTATTAAACCTAGTGATACAATTAGGGACAAAATAATAAGACCTTTGTCTAGAAAATTTAGATTATCTAAATAATTAGGATACACATCCTTTTGACTCAAACTTTAAGAACACATTGAACTTAGTGACAGTCAACCCATAGAAAAAATGTAAGGTCATTAAGCCCCCTAAATAAGTTTCTTAAGATTAAACCTTAATTAACCCTCAAAACTACAAAAAATTGTAATAAATCCATTTTAAAACCCAAAAATATGTTTAAAAGCACCTCTAACAGACCAGAATGGAATCCTTAACTCATGAAATAAAAACCCTTTTGATTTGATAGCAAATTAAACCTTTAATCTAATTTTAATTGAAAATCATTTTTTATTAATATAATTAGTTAATAATTAAAAAATTCCAAAAAAATTTCCCAAACACTTGGAATCTCTTCTTAGGTCATCACTGACCTTTGGAACTGATTTCAAGGAGTTGGAACTCATTTAGAGTAAAACCACAAAAAGGCCTTTAATAAGCATTTTTAATAATCAATAAATAGTTAAAACTTTAAAAAATTCATAACGAATTCTATAAAATATTCAAATTGACAAACTCACTTGAATTAAACTCATAAATATGTCTAATATTTATTAAAAATATTAAAGTTTCCATAAAAACTTTAAATTCAAAAAGTCAACAAATCCGGTCAACTCTTAGTCAAAAACTAGTTCAAACTTCAAACCATCGTAAAAAATGTAGAAAAATCTGATTTCAGTGTACTTACTGTCTACTGATCGCTAGTAATGTCTAGTATTTTAATAAAATGCAACATATTTAGAATACACCCTTAATATAAAAAGTCCAACTATTTGACCCCTTAATTAAATGATTAAAAATATTCCAAAAATTCTTAAAACTCAAAATCATTCTAAAACTCCAAAAATGTTAGTTAAATGTTTAAAAAACTCAACCAATCTTTATAAAACACAAACAACCATCCTAAAGATGAAGTTATTGGCTAGACTACTCCGGGCTTGCGGGCTAAGTGTCCTAGGAGGCTGTTCCTCGAGCCTGTGGCAGAACGCCATGAATGGATTTCTAAGGGGTGTTAAACCTTAAAATAGATTAATCATTAATTATAACCTTAAAAATCTCTAATTAATTATATTAATTCATTTTATCGCTGAACTACTCCGGGCTGCGGGCTAAGTGTCATAAGGAGGCTTGTTCTCGAGCTTGTGCACAACGCCACAAAATCAATTAATGGAAAACTTAAACTAATCAAACTTTAAAAATCAGCAATCAAACCTTTTCTTAATAATAAAATTAAGCTCCCTAACTTTAATCAAATTCAAATACTTAATTATACCGGGTACCACTAGGTACCCAGGCCTACAAGGCTATTAACTTAGCCCCAAGGAAGGTGAAATAAACTTCACGGCCTCAGTGTGAAATCAAAGGTGGTATCCAACAAATAATCAAATTAATATTTAAAATTAACCTTAATCATTAAATTTAGACTCAAACATCAAAATTCCCTTAAGCCTTTCAACCAATCGAACCTTAAATAACTTCAACTAAATCCATTTTAGGAAACATCAAAACACACGACCTACTCACACCACTTTAGATGGTTTGATAGGACAACCAACTCTATTTTAGGATGGCCGGTGTTTTACTTCTTCGCAGTGTGCCATGTTTTGAGCTTTTTGTGCCATGCATTTGCTAGTGTAAATTGTTGTGTTTGCTTACTTACTTCTGCACTCTGTGATTGATTGTGTGTTAGATTTACCCCTAGGATAGGAACGAATTATATTTGCGCATTCTTATGCAGGTGGCTATGCTCATGTAAGGAGGTTAAATTAAAGGGCTGTTATTAAAATAAAAATAATATATATTATATATCACTTTGCACAGGTACCCGCCGCACTTAGACCCCCTTTAAATAAAAGAGCATGGCCAAGTGTGGCTAAAAGTAATGCATTTTATTTCATATTATAACTGCTTGGGATGAATATATAATTGCTGATTATTAGGATAACCTGCAGGATCGAGTCTAGACTTTTTAATTTCATTTAATGTAAATTAATTCAATTAAGGTTGTAATTATTTGAATAAACTTGAATTTTGGGATATTTAGAAGACAATTGAATTCCAAAGAGGATAAGAAGATCTCGCCTAAAGGGAGAGGTTATTTTCTTTACATTTGGACAGTCCAAATTCAGATACCTTTTAAATATCCAAAGAGGGAAAGATAACCCCGTATCAAGGGGAGTTTTTTCATTTGTGATATCTGGAAACCGACGAATCAAGATGTCATGAGAGTAGATGAACTGATGGACAACGAGAGAATTCCGCAAATTCAAGTCCATATGAATTAGGATTAGAAAATCCGGGTGTGTCAGATAAGCGTGCCCCGACCAC
>NW_021318788.1:10812-16699 GCF_001605985.2 Dendrobium catenatum | reverse complement strand
TAAGTTCATATGATCAATTTAAACTCAATGGATCCAAACCAAGACCCTAGGTCAACTTGGTTGACCAAGTCAACCAAGTTTGATCAAATACATATATATACCTTCATTTCATTCAAATCCCTTGACCAAGGCTTTCTCAAGCCAATTCAAACCTCTATGGCCACCCATTGAACCCTTAGGGATGACGATTTGGAGGACCCAAGCCTTAGGCCCACTTAGGTTAGCCCTTTGGCTTGACTTAAGTGCCCAAAGAGAGGTCTCTATTAAGCCAAGTCTCAACCCAAACCAATTCAAATCAATGGTGGCATTGGGTCCCCTTGGGTTGACTTGTGTCAACCTCTAGGCTAGCCCAAAGTGATCAAAGCCACTTTGACCCAAGCCATCTCCCACTACAGACCATGCCAAATTCAATTAGCACTTGCATTGGGTAGCCTTTGACCCAATGCACCTCCCACCTCAATCCCACCACCTGGCTTGACCCAGGTCGCACCCAAGCTAACGCAAACCATACATGTTTGGGTCAACCCGAGCCCCATTGTTGATATAGGCTCCCCCATGCCTAGTTGACCCTCCAGTTGAGTTCACTAGGCTCATAGCAACCTTTCCACCTAAGCCTGACCCAACTAGTGGCCGGCGGCGACCGGAGTGAATGGGAGAAGCTTCTAGTTGTCCCCTCTGTCTCGAGCCTCATCCAAGGCTACCTAGTGGCCCATTCCATTGGCTTTGAGCTCATAAACCTCTAAGAGGATGTCCCCTCCCACTTCGAAGCCATTTGGTCATCCATCAACACCATCCTAGTTGTTCATGGTCACAAGAGCCATTCAAATAAGCCACTTCCACCCAAACATCCCTATTCAATCCTAAGCTTTCAAAAACTCTCCCCAAAGCTCCCTAAACATTCCTCTCCCATTCCCCAGCATCCCAGTCCTCACCGACGTGTAGTTCGAGTGAAATTGGATGAAATTCGTCCACATCCTGCTTGAAGTCCTACCTCTGACAATCCTCCAACCTCGGCGTCTGAAGGAGAAGACTTCGCCTTTATCCGCTCAAGCTTCATAATAGAAAAACTCATTCGTTGGTGCTTTCTACATGGTGAGAATTTTATACTGATCTCCTAGTTAGGTAGTGGTGGTCAAGTGTGAAGTAAATCGTCAACCAACCAAAATCCAACCGTTGGATTGATTCTTTATGTTGTCCTGATCTTTCCCATTAGTTTTGATTGAGATTTGCCGATGGGATCTCTTGGATCACGAAGGAAAGACACTATGGTTTTGGATGCCTGCGGGAGGTTGAAGACGTAATCCTAATTGTTGATCTCAATCAATTGCTCGAATTAGATCCCGCAATTCCGGAGATGCTTTAATCATTATCGTTTGATTGATGATCCAACAACTATGATTAATTCCACATTTACACAGTCATCATCAATGATTGGCTACCAAATCAGAGCGCACCCTCTTGTTAAAGGGCTGCTAACTGTGTAAATTTGATTTAATTTAAATAAAAATTATGGGAAACTTCAAAATTTGATATATCTCAATCCAGTTGACCAAATTAGGAGTTCTTATGCTCATTTGAAAGATCTCATATAGATCTTTAAAAGCCCTATTGTCTCAGGCTGTGATTATGCATGCAACTTACTGAAATTTAGTAACTATCCTAGGGGTATTTTAGGTATTTCTCTTAGTATTGAACTCACCACAACTTGATACTTTGGGAAACTGAATTTGGGCATGTATCTAACATGTCCAAAGTTTATTTTCTCTATTTGAATTGTCTAAGGGCATGTCTGAGTTAATTTGAACTTAGGGGTCATGGTTTGACCCCTAAATTCAAATTAGCCTAATGATCTTTACAATGGGACTGAGAGTCTGTTCTTTGGTGTGTTAATTATGCTTAGGATATGGAGTTTAGGGCCACTGATTGCACCCCTCCTTTTCCCTAGGTAGTGAGCTAGGATTTTTCTAAGGTAACCACTAGGTTACATTTGGTGGTTTTGTTAACCACCTCAGGTGATTCAACTTGCACTATAAGAAAACAGCTCATTTTCGACAGAATTTTCGGCGGAAGTAAATTCGTCACAAATTCCGGCGGATTTTCGTCGGAAATTTTCCAATGATTTTCTGACTGGTTTTCCGACGGCATTTCCGATGGACTTTCCGGCTGGATTCCGACATAAATTAAATGACCCAAGTTTCACTAGAATTGGTGCCCATTTGGTCCACCAATTAGGAACCCTAAAACCCTTCCTAAAATTAATCCCTTTCCTTAATTAATTCACATTAAATCCTAAAAATCCATACAATATTTCTAATTGTTCATAATTAAACCCTTAATCCTCAAAAAATGAAATTCCCATGATTAGACCTTTAATTTAATATTAGCTTAATTTTTCAGGAAAAATAATAATTACTTAGATTAATTAATTAAAAATATTTAAAATTTCTAAAAAAAATTCAAGACACTTGGAAACACCCCCTTAGGTCATTTTTGACCTTTTTGGGTGATTTTAATGAGTTTGTGAATGATTTTGATCTAAATCTAAAAATCCCCTCTAATTAAATAATTTTAAAAATCCCAAGAATATCCTAACTTTGAAAAATCATAAATAATTTTAGAAAAATCCAATTTAATCAAACTCAAACCCATTAAAATCTAATTAAAATCAAGTATTTTAAAAAAATATCAAACTCTAAATTTAAGATAAAGTAAAAAAGTCAACTCTCTCGCAACCGTTGTTTAAAACTAGGTCAAAACTTTAAATAATCTTAACTTAATGTAGAAATTTCAAATTGAGCAAACTAAGAGTTTGATTACTCATCTTAAGGTCTAATATTTAAGAAAAATATAAAAATTTTAGAAATCACTTTTATTCTTAAAGTTAACTTTTAACTCCTTAATTAGCCATTTAAATAATTTCAATCATCCCAAAATTTTTAAAAATTCAATAACTCATTTAAAATTTCAGAAAATATTAATTTAATCATCAATTTCAACAATAAACAAACCTAATTCATATTATTAATCTTTAATCCTCAACCAATTAAATTAATTTAATAAATATCAATTACTATTGGGTAACTCGAGCATGCAAGGCTATTAGCTTAGCCCCAATTAAGGTGAAATAAACTTCACAGCCCCGTTGAACAACAAAGATAGTAACCATTTAATAATTAAAATATATCTAAAATAAACCTTAACACACTAATATTTACACTCAAACATAAATTTTCCCTTTGATTTTTAACAAACTCGAACATTAGATAACTTCAACAAATTGCCAGGTTTAGAGTATATTTAAGCTACATACCCTTTCTCACACATTTTAGATGGTTTGTTAGGATAACCAACTCTAGTCTAGACTAGACCGGTGTTTACTTTTTACTACGGTGTACCAAATTTTCTGAGTTTTTATTGCATGGTGTGATTAAAAATTAATTGATGTGAGTGTTTACTTATTTTAAATGTAATGTGTGAATTGATGTGAGGTACAATAGATTACCCCTAAGTCAGCACTACATGAAAATTGTCAAATACCGGCGGATTTTCCGGCGGACTGCTTTCCGGTGGATTTTCTATACCGGCGGACTGCTTTCCGGCGGATTTTCCGGCGGACTGCTTTCCTGATGAAATTTTATACATTGCTAAAATTGCTCAAGTCATCCCTTGAAATTCAAAGAGTGTGTTCAAGTGTGGTTGAGTTTTTGATTTAATGCTTATATATAAACTACTTGGGATTTATTTGATTTCAAATATTTAGGATAACCTTACAGGAGAGTCTAGATTTTTCAATTTAATATTGATGTAATTTATTTAAAGTATCGAGTTTTAAAAGTTAGACATTTAAGTTGGGATACATGAATCCAAAATAGGATTCCAAAGAGGAAAATGGGAAACAATACTTTTTCATTTGGAAGTCCAAATTTGGATAATTTTAATACCCAAAGTGAAAATTATTCTTAAGCCTTTTTAAAACTGCTACATATCATTTCATGCATTTAATAGAGTCGATTAGCATGTATTACATTAAAAATAATTTTAAATGTATATACTATTTTAATTGCATTTGATTCAAGCATTCTCACTAAGTATAAATCAAAGGACCAATTAGGATCTGCTTTAGACTTCAGTCGCAATTCTTAATAAAATTTAACAACAATGTTCCTACCACTCTTTCATAGAAATGACCAAACTCATGGATTGTAATTGACAAGGTGGTTAGCTGGCACCCCAATTTAGATTGGGGTAAGCCCAGATTTTGCACTACATTAATTAGATTTGGGTTATTGTAGTCCAGTGCCCAATTTAAATTTAAGATTCGGGAAGTTTTTGAAATCTAAGACCCCAACATCTGGAAATATAATATCAATTTTTTAATAAATTATTCAACTAAAATTAAAGATTTATTCAATCTAAAACTTAAAGCCCAACACTGAGCATAGGCTAAGACACTTCTAAATTATTTCGGAATCCCAAAGTCTCCTACCTCTCCTCCATTGACTCTAAAAATAAGTGTTCAAAATTCGATATAATCCATGTTCAAATTCCAAATTTACATTTTTTGATATCACTCCTAGAAAATCTCCAAACAAAATTTCTGTCGTTATTTTAATCAAGAGTATTTGTAGAAGATCATGATTTCCTATGAAGTAATTAACTATGAGGGCTTGTGCTCATAGGAGATTTAGACCCCACACCCACCTTTAAAAAAAAAAGATTTTTAAAACTCAATTGGTCTTATTTGGGAAAATTAAATTAACAACGATCATTATGGTCATATTCAAACGATTGATTATTAAATGGTATCTTCTTTCTTTGGAAAGATATATCATTTTTTATCAAGGCCCTGGATATGAAATTAATGATCTCTTATCCATGCTATTATCTTTAGATTCTTGATAGAACGCCATGTCAACCCCTCAGGATTATATGTCGTTCTTCCGTTAATATAATTATTATAGCTTAGATGAAACTTTCAACTTCGTTATATGAACCCATTAAAGAATGATATCATCGCCTCCCGGGGTGATATATTATTCATAATGAAATGTTATAATTTGAGGCAAAAATTTTGAATTAAAATTCCCATAGAAAATTAAAATTTTTAAAATCCTCTTTTCTAAACGCTTTCAACACAAACAGTTGCAAGAGACTTATGAAAATAAGAACACATATGTAATATATTGAGATCCAATTAAGGATCTACAGTTTTTGAGAACTTTTAGAGGTGCATGTTTATGTCACATAATTAAAAGTGAACTATAATTAAGTCAATTCAGACATAGTTTGATTGATTGATTATCACAAAATCCTTTAGATGATGAGTTTGATTTAATGGAAAATCATGATTTATAATTTTCTTTAGTGGTACTATAAAACACAAAAGAAAAAAAAACACAGATGTATGAATCTCTTTCATTCCACAATCAATTAAGTATTTTATATGAGCTATTTAAGAAAAAATTGCATTTTTTAAAAGTGGAGGGGAGGGGAGGGCTCACACTTTCAAGTTTACAACTATCTTAAACTACTCACTACTTCATGCTTAGCCACCCATTTCACTCTTCCTAGCCACTTGCTTGGCCGCCCATTTCACTCTATACTTGAGTAATTTATTTAATTATGTAACTTCTCTTAGTCATTTTATACATGAAATTCACACTAGAAATACTAGATCTCATACACATATAGTTACAATATCATATGCATGAAAATACAGAAAAATATAATACAAAATTATGTAAGCCTTCATGACTTGAGTTTCATGTGCTCTTGCTCTTGCTCTTAATCTAATGATAGGCTATCTGTATGTGCTGCATAATTTTTTTTTCCAATTTTGATTTCTATTTCAAAATTAAGCCTTAATTATATTTTTAATAACATTTCA
>NW_021318788.1:0-4472 GCF_001605985.2 Dendrobium catenatum | reverse complement strand
TAGGTCTCAAGCTTTGGATGAGAAAAATGAAGTGAAAGATTTCATTAGGTAGCCGACAGTCAGTGTAAAACTTGTAAAATAATCATGATATGATGTATTATTTATTTTTTAAAATAAATTTTAAATTGCTTCAATAATCATATATTATATAACCAAAAAATAGCAATCAAGCATTTTTAAGACAATCATATTAGGATCAATCACGTCAACATTACCCAAAGACTCATTGAAAGGAATAGAGGGGACATGCAAATCTGTAATGGGATCATTATTGGTTTGAGGATTCGGATCAGAAATTAATATATTGTCCTCAATATCATTTTTTTTTCCTCATTTTACACAACTCTAGAATTAGTGCCTAGTTTTTTCCTAAGTGCAAATGAAGCAAATAACATTCATTCTTACAATGACCTATGGTTTTGTAATGATCACAAAATGCAGGGAATTCATTCATGATAGCATTCTGAACATTAAAAAGCTTTCAGGGTCAAACCAAATGCAATTTGGATACTGCTTAGAGATATCAAGTTCCACAAATACCCTTGTACCAGAGAGACTAAAACAAACAGCATTTGCATTATCAATTTACAATGACCATCCAAAAAGAGAGCCTAAGCCACATAAAATCTTGGGTGAGAAAAGATGCGGCCTAAGCTCAGTAAAAGAGATTCAAATTAGAACAATAGGTGATTCAATATAAATATCAAACAAAGAGGCCCACTTTATAAGCTTCCTATAACAATTACAAACATAATAAGATCTATGATCAAATATGCAACTATAATCCAAATCATTGAACAATTTGATAAGAATGTCGGGGATCAAGGTGGGTGACCGAAAAGTTTCAGATATCTTCATATTAAATAAAAAGCTACAAATTAAATTGAGTTAATTTGGGTATGTGAAATGTAAATTTTCTAACCAAAGAAAATTGAAAAAAGGTTGCTAAGGCCGTAACTTCTTCCCCCGAAATCCATAACGCCAATGAGTGGTGACCTTCATATCTACAAAGGGGATGGAGGAAGAGGAACCATAAAGCATGTCTTTGAAAAAGAATGATATTTATTTTTACCATCAAGAAATCTTGGATTTGACGACATACCATGGATGCCCACCAGACAGTTAGAGGAAACTCTACCCGGAGGGTTAGCCATAGAGAAAAAATGAAAGAACTTGCCAAAGATGCAAACCCTAACTGGTTGAAAGGGGACCGAAGGAAGAAAAAAACCAACATTAATATTGTGCTTTTATATATTTTTATGTTTATGGTGTTATGATTGTATGCGTGTGAGGCCTAGTAATTATAATGTGGGTTTTTGTAAAATGTATAGGAGAAGGCTTTTAATTAAATTAATTAAGTGACACAAATGTGAAGTTACTAGCCAAGCAAGTGGAAAGGGGGAGTGAAGTGATAACTTAAACATAAAGGAGGGAGTAGTTAATTTGGTTGCAAGTGATAAATTAAACATAATCGGGATTTGAGTGTAGGATGGGACATAAGCTGATAGCATGGAGGAAGCCCTAGTCATTAATTCGACTGTGGTCTCCTTACATGCTTCACTAGGATTGTAATTTGGAATCAAGATCATGGTTGGGGAAACTTTGCTTTGCACCTTTGGCCAGGCATTTCTAAACCTATATAAAGAGCACAAGCTCAGTATCAATTTGATAATTCTATGTTCAGTTCTCCTTCTTAGGATCCTTCGATAATAAGGAGGAACTAAATGCGGTATGCCATATCCTGTCCAAGAGACATAAGTATTTTTCATTGGTTACTTCAAAGAGGAAAGCTTTAGCTTCCCAATACAACATAATGTGCAATCCTACACATTTTAGTTAGGTATTATCTCGTAAAAAGGGCTTCTAAAGTCGAATGAATACGAAGATTCTATCGCACTATGTGATGCATTGCAAGACAATGTCTATTAGACAACCTACCAAAGATCGAGTACCTAATAAGGTACTCATTCCGCATAACTAAACGCTCTCTATGTTGAAATAGTTCAATCATAGACGCTCTTTTCTTCACTTTCATTGAAGATAGGTAAACTGCGGAGCTCACTCAGAGCTGGAGCTTTTAAAAAAGCTGGAGCTTTTGGGAAGGGAGGCGCCTGAGCATGACTTAAGTAGTTCAATGACATGAAAGAGTCAATGTTGTGTAGACTGACGCAATCAATTAAGGTAAGGAGCATAGCAATAAGACATTTCTGCCTATTTAGCTGCCTCGTGGAATATACAATTATCACGATAGCTAATTTCTTAACTTCAGACTCAAATATGCTGGAGAGTGATGAACTCTCCATCTAGGGTAGCTTGCTATGGTTGGATACGAAATGCTAACTTGCAAATGCACTGTTGAATAACGCACCTTTCCACTATGGGGAGATTACCAAGACATGAGATACAACACTGTAGTAACCAACCGGGTAGGGTAACTGCTTAACAGGTCATCAATAGGGGTATCACAATGGATTACTAGAGGATTGAAAATTCTTTTCTTTCACTAAAGCTTTGAACTAGCAAACAGAGGGAACCAACGCTGGGTCCCCCCTTTCATTTAAGAGTAGCTTATTCAAATATATATCTGAAAAATAGGGAATGATAGCGTCATTATAGGCTAAGAAAGGAATAGTCGTCTAGCTTAGTTGACAGGCTTGCCAACATAAAGGAGGGAGTAGTTTAACTTATCAATTGCAACCAAATCTCTTTTATAAATTCAAATTTCTCTTATGTAACTTATATGAAAGAGATTGATTTGTTTTGTAACTGGATTTTGAAGGAAAATTCATTGGTTGGAGTTTGGTGATTGGTCAAACTAGGAGGGTTGAGTGATCCTTTTTAGAACTACTACTTAGGCGAGTAGTATGATTTATCTTGTTTTAATTCCTACATTTTTTTCTTTTATTTTGTACTCCTACTCATTCCCCGCTATAATAATAATAATAATAATTTTCTTAGCAATCAAACCCATCATTTGAAGGCTTTTATGAGAATAGGCCAGAATAAGCCGAATTAGGCGAAAACTAACTTAATTTTAATTTGTCTTCAATTGGGTGACTAAAATTCCTCTAAAAAGTCTCAAAAACTCCAAATCTATGTAGACACCATAAACTTTAATTTTTATACATTTATTTGAAATTCTTAATCACTAAATTCTAAATTTCTAGAAGTCACTTATAGCCTTTAGCTTGTAAGGAGAAATCTCAGACCAATATGGGAGAAAAATGAGAAAATTTATAAAATATCCATAAAAAATAATCAAATTTTAAAGATCATAACTAGAAATACTAGGCTTCAATTTAGTTTTTAATTTATTTCATCTATACTTTTGAAGAGAAAGTTATAAGAGTTATAACCTATGGCTCCATGTCCTCGTAGAATTTGCATTTTCTCATGTTGGTTATTTCCCTAATCTTAGGCCATCTTTAAATATAATTAGGAGGTTTTTTTTCTTAAACTTAAAACTCTCGGGAGAATTTTCTGTCACTCTTTTGGATTTCCGTCATGTGTTGATCAAACTGTGATGTTATTTGGAATATTATCATGTCTTTGCTCATCGATCCTATTTTGTTAGGAACTACTTCATAAAACTGTCCAAGTGGCTACCTTTTGTGGACATTTCTAAGGAATCCCCCATTGTCCCTATTTGGGTCTCCTTCCCGATCCTGTATTTTTCATGGTCTTGGGTCTCTCTTTGAACATCCTCTTTGTATAGATAATGCCACTGCAGTGGGGGCTCGTCCGTCGGTTGCTAGAGTTTTGGTGGAACTCGATATCACGAAACATTATCCTAAAAAGGTGTGGTTGGGTCCTGAAAATTTTGGTTATTTTCAAACTATGTTGATGGATGATTTTCCATCATATTGTGATCATTATGAAGCTTTATGTCACTCTAGGAAAGACAATTTAACGCTTCATCGCCGAGTAGGAAAGGGGAATCGGGAAAATGATATTGTTGTTGGAGATTTGCTTGATGTGCATATGATTTCTAGTGGCAATGGTGGTGTCGGCTTAAAAGTGCATGAAACAATGGTTGTTGGGGTTACAAGTCAGTTGGATAATGTGGCTATTGATAAAGTGGATAATGTTTTGCCCAACCATTTGGTTACCGGGTACCCTTTGATTCTGCCTCTTATTGTTCCAGAGAAGGTTGATTGTGTTAATATGGACTTGGATTCTATTGTGTATGAAATATTCTTGGTAATGCTAATTTGGATGCTTATCCAATCTCTTATATTGAGCCTCCTCTAGTTGATGCACTTGTGGTTATTAGAATGATCATTGCTTTGTCAACATGATGTTCACTACAGGAAAATTGCCAATCATCGGTAGCTTTTTCTGACAGTTATGATAAATTTTCTGGCGGTTCTGAAAATTCCCAGCTGTTTATTAACCATTGGTATAAACCGCGTAGAAAATAAATTGCGGCGATCAATTTTTCGCGGCTAAATTTTCCAGCAGCAAACACAACC
>NW_021318787.1:2372290-2450855 GCF_001605985.2 Dendrobium catenatum | reverse complement strand
AAGACAATAATCCCTCTATATTCTTTTTGATAACAGATTCCCTTAAGGTCCTTATCTAACTGAACTGAGGAATCTCATTGGTGTACTAACAGGTTTAGCATTGTCCATTTCATATTTCTTGAGGATGTCCTTAATATATTTGGTTTGACTAAGAAATGTCCTTCCTCAGTTGCTTGATGCTAAAACCTAGAATGTAATTTAAATCTCCCATTAGACTCATTCAAATTCACTACTCATTGCATTGGAAAATCATACACAAAGATTTTTATTTGAAGATCCAAGATGATATCATCTCACATAAATTTGAACAATGAGTAATTTCCTTTCCAAATTTCTTTAAGAAGAGAGTGTATCCACACTTCCTTTTTAAAAGATCTTTAAGTAGGAAAGTGCTCAATCTCTCATACCAAGCCCTAGGTGCCTGTTTCAATCCATAATATGCTTTTTTAACTTAAAAAACATGATTTGGGTATTTTTGAATTTTCAAATCCAAGAGGTTGTTCTACATAAACATCTTCTTCTATAACACCATTTAAAAGGCACTTTTTGACATCATGTTTGAAAGCAATTTAAAACTTTTAAAACAGGCAAAGGCAAGTAAAACCCTAATTGCTTCAAGTCTTGCACAGGGGCAAAAGTCTCCTCAAATCAATTTCCTTCAATTTGATTATACCCGCTTAGCAACTAATCTAAGCCTTATTTCTAAGGACTACTCTGAGTCAATTCATTTTTATTTTTGAAAAACCCATTTTGTTCCAACAATACTTTGATCTTTTGGCCTTGTAGTTAATTCCCAAACTTTATTTCTTACAAATTGATTTAACTCTTCTTGCATGGCCAATATCCAAAAATTCATCAGAAAGTGCTTGATCAATATTAGTGGGTTCATACGTTGAAATAAAGGCTGAATGATTGACTCCTTATTTAATCCACGCCTAGTTCTAACACCTCACTAGGTTCTCCTATAATCAATTCTGTTGGGTGGTTTTTAGAAAATCTCAATCTCTAGGCAAAGGGTTTTCTCTTTCAAAGTTTTCTTTCACATTTTCTTCCAAATTTTAACTATCAATCTTTTGGGAGTTTTCCTCAATTTCTTCTTCAACACTATTTGACCCTTCTAAATTTCCAGATTCATCAAACAACATGTGTGGTTTCTTCAATAACTAAAGTCCTTTGTTGAATACCCTATAAGATTTTCCAACACATTGAATATCCAACAAAAATTCCTTTCATCTGATTTTGGACCAAATTTTCCTAAGGCAGATTTTCCATTGTTATGAATGAACACCTTGCAACCAAAAACATGCAAATGAGACAATTTGGTGTTCTACCCTTTTAGTAACTCATAGGGTGTTTTATTTAAATTTGATCTCACATTCCCTATTCAGAACATAACATGCAGTGCTAACCGCCTCAGCCAAAATATTTAGGAAGAGAGTATTCTGCCAACATTGCTCTGGCGGCTTCTATTAATGTTCTATTTTTCCTTTCAACTACCCCATTTGTTGAGGGGTTCTAGGAGCAGAAAAGTTGTGATCAATCCCTTTTTCTTTACAAAAATTTCAAATCTTTCATTTTCAAATTCTCCTCATGATCACTTTGTAGACCTTATTTCACATCCTAATTTTCTCTGAATCCAAGTTGAAAAATTTTGAATTCCTCAATGATTCACTTTTATGAAAAGAAATTTAACCCAAGTGAACTAGAGAATATCATCCACAATAACACAATCCGTATACTCCTCAGATCTACTCCTTATAACTCGCTAATGCAGGCAAGACCATTGAAATTCTAATGGTACTAGTTCTAAGATCATTATTGGACTTAAAAGAGGACTTCACTTGTTTTCCTAATTGACATGCATCACAAAGATGGTCCTTAGTAAAGTCTAGTTTTGGTATACTTCTTACTAAATTCTTTTGGGTAATTCTCCTAAGATTTTTCATACTAGAATGACAAAGTCTCCTATGCCAAGCCAAGATTCATCAGAAACAGTTTCTAAACAGAAGGTAATAGGAGTATGAAATGAATTCAAATCTAGCATTGTAAACATTGTTTACCCTTTTTCCATTTAAAACTTCTTCCCATTTAGGCTTAATATGCAAGCTAGTAGGTAAAAATTTCACATTATAACCTTTGTCACATAGCTGACTTATACTTAACAAATATGCTTTAAGCCTTCAACCAATAGCATATTGCTATAAAAATTTTTGAAATTACCAATCATACCTGATCCAACCACTTTCTTTGTGGTATTATCTCCAGTGTAACCTTGCCTCCATTCCTGGCTTCAGCGATATGAATTATGTAGTGTCTCCAGTCATAATTCTTTAAACATCCGCCTATCCAGGTACCATATGCTCCCACGAGGTCTTGTGTGAGAGCAATCCTGCAAAAATATCAAATGTTAGACCTGGGAACCCAAACAAGTTTGGGTTCACCTTTTAGCAATTTATAATCAGATGCATGTATGATATGTCTAGGTTTATGCATCCTAGGTCTCCACACCAATTAGATTCATCATCAAGGTACAGGTGTGAGCTAATGTCTCAATAATCCACAATTATTACATTTAACATTAGGAAAAAATATCCTAAGTTTTCTTTCCATGTGTTTGTCTTCTAAGGGATTTCATGAATTTAGGAAAATATTTAGGATTTGTAAAATCTTCAAGTCTGGGGGGTTTCTTATTATCCTCGAGAGCTCTTATTGTTAGTTTGTAAAATGAATTCATATCTTTCAAGATTCGATTGGTATAATTGATTCTATATGCTTTGCTCTCAGATTCATCCTTAAAATTTTTAAATTCCTTTTCAAGATCAGTATAGGATGACTTTAGATTTTCAAAATTTTATTCAAGTCATCATATTCATCAAGTAGTTTCATGTGGTTGTCATCTATTAAAGCAGGTCTTCCTAAGGATTTCATTTTCCTTCTTGAGCTCCATTCAAACTTTAAAACTAGCATACATGCATTTTTTCATTTTCCTATATGATCATGCATGTGTTCAGAAAACTCAAATAATTCATCATAGGATAAGTCACATACTCTTCTTGATCTGAGTGATCTACATTGTCAGCCATCAAGCAAAGATTAGTGACTTCTTCTTCTTTTTCTGTCTCAGATGAGTCTGAAGCTGAGTCCGCCCAGAAGGCTCTTTGAAACTTCTTCTTGCCTTCTTTACCATAGGTTTCTCCTCCACCTTCTCCTTAGCAGGAGTGGCTTTGAGTTTTGGGCAATCAGTCTGATATGACCTGATTTCCTGCATTCATAACAAATCACTTCATTAGAAACCTTGCCATTTTTGTTAAACTTACCTCTATTCCATAGCTGGCATTTCTTCTGCTTCCTCTTTAAAAAGCTTCTGAATGTCTAGTCATTAGTGCAACATCATCTTTCCTCAGGTTGTGAGTGTTCACTCTCTGACTCTTCCACTTTTAGTGCTATATTCTTCTCCTTTCGTGTTTCACCTGCATCAATCTTCCTTTGACTTACTCCTTGCTCATAAGCAATGAGTGAACCAAGAAGATTGTCAATAGAAAAATGTTTAAATCTTTAGACTCTGTAATTGCGAGTAATTTTTGCATCATAAGCGTAGGTAAACAACGAAGAATCTTATTAACCATTTCAGCATTAGTTAATTCCCTACCAAGTGCATGCAAAGAAGTGACAATTTGTGTAAATCTTGTGTACATGTCGGAAATAGATTCATTAGGTTTCATGCGAAACAATTCATAGTCATGTAACAAAGATATTGAGCCTTGATTGTTTAACTCATTTGTCCCTTCATAAGTTATACAAAGTCTATCCCATATGTCCTTTCCGCTTTTGCAAGTGGAAACCCGCATGTAGTCTTCAGATTTTAAAGCACAAAAGAAACTGTTAAACATTTGGCATTTAATTATGCTAAGTCACGTTCTTCTACAGTCCAATCAGTAAAAGGTATTTCTACCATTACTCCATCAACTAATCTAGTTGGTTTTGTGTAGCCATCCTGGACTAACATCCACATGCGATAATCAAGTGACTGTAAGAAAGTAGACATGTGTGTTTTCCAAAAATCAAAAGGAATGTTGTCAAACAGTGGAGGTCTAGTAATAGAGTAACCCTCAGGTGTGTTCCGGTTTCCAAAAGTAGCCATCTACGTTAATCAAAAAGTAGTTCAAACTTATGATATTGAAACGGAGCTCTGATACCACTTGTTGAATCTAGTAATTAGGTTGTTAAGCCTAAGTGAGTGTCCCAAGGCTACCAAGAGGGGGGTGAATTGGTAGTTTAAAAAAAATTAAAATTTAAGACCTCTTTTTTTTTTTAAAATTTTGTAGAAAAAGATTTTTCACCGCAGAGTTTTTAAAACTGAAATAGAAGTGCAGAAATGTAAAAATAGTAAAATAAATGACACCAGATTTATAGTGGTTCGGTCTATAACCAGACCTACATCCACTCCCCAGAGGCACCCTCTGAGTATTGCACTATACCAATAGTGACTCTCCTTTTGCACCCACAGCAAGGCGGAGAAGCCTTTACAACACACTCTTTCACCACTCCCCGGTGCGGCAGAGAACCGTCCGTCCTTTTACACAATACCCAGTGTTGGCAGAGAACCGTCCGTCCTTTCACACTCTCCTAGTGTGGGCAGAGAACCCTTCGTCCTTTCACACTCTCCAAGTGTAGGCAGAGAACCTTCGTCCTTTCACACTCTCCAAGTGTCGGCAGAGAACCGGATCTCCTTGACAGATCTTCTCACAATAATCTAGAAGGAAGAAAGAAAAGAGTGAAGTAATCCCAATTCACAAGTAGAGACTCTTACCTTTGAAATCCAAGTGAAGCCTTCTTGCTTCTATGGTAGGAATCCTCCCTTGAATGCTCTCTTCACTTCTCTCCTTGGCTATTCTCTCAAGAGGCACGAAGATCAAATGACAAAAAGATTGGGTGGAAGTCTAATTTGGGCTATTTATACAAAAGACAAGAAAAACCACCCAAAACTGCAAGTTTTCAATTCTGAACGCAGTGGATCGTCCTGTACGATCGTGGATTGTCCTGGACGATTTTACTTAAACGATCTGAAACGACCCTATTTGAATATGTGTATGAAATGTCTTCGTTACAGCTGATCGTCCTGTACGAACTAGGTTCGTCCAGTACGAACGGTTATTACAAGGTCGAATCTAGAAACTGCTGAAAACTGTTCTAAGTCGGTTAATCGTTTGGACGAAAATTGATTCGTCTAGACGAAATTTTTTACAGAGGACAGATCGTACTGTACGATATATTATTTCGTCTGGACAAAAATTTTCTAGAGAGCCAATCATACTGTATGATAATTAATTTCGTCTGGACGAAAATTTTACAGAGAGCCAATCGTACTGTATGATAATTAATTTCGTTTGGACGAAAATTTTACAGAGAGCCAATCGTACTGTACGATATATTATTTCGTCTGGACGAAAATTTTACAGAGAGCCAATCGTACTGTACGATAATTAATTTCGTCTGGACGACAATTTTACAGAGAGCCAATCGTTACTGTACGATAATTAATTTCGTCCTGGACGAATAGGACTTAGAAAATTTTTCGAGCAAGTTCCTATTCGTTTCATATGCTCTATATAGGGAATACTGTCTGATCGTCCAGTACGAATGAAAATCGTCCTGTACGATCATTACAAATTTAATATGATCTCCTTATTTGTGTGTGCATGTTTTTATTCACTCAAGTTACAATCACTCCCTTTTTAATTTGATTTCTAAGCAAAGTGCAAGCTTCAAAATTTCAAGGTATCTCATGTGATTTTAATTTGAAGTCTTCGTAGTCTGGAGTTCTTTCCCTGAAATGTTAGTACACACAAGAGCAAATACAATTCTTCCAAAATTGTTAGGAGATAACTACACATTTGAACAATAATGTTTGAAATCATCAAAACTTTATAAGTTGCAAAAATGTAATGCATGCAAATAGCAACTATCTTAACAATTACTAGGTCTAAGTCTTTTTTATCATCATCCTGTAGACCTAAGGTTGGGTGATGCCCTTCCTTAGACCTAGGGTTAGGTGTTGCCTACCTTGGTTTCGAGTTAATCTATCTACTATGTGTAAGTCTTCTATCAGCATCCTGTAGAATTAGGGTTGGGTAATGCCCTTCCTTAAACCCAGGGTTAGGTGATGCCTACCTTGGTTTCCTAGTTACTTTATCTATTAAGTGTAAGTCATCTACGAGCATCCTATAGACCTAAGGTTGGGTGATGCCCTTCCTTAGATCTAGGGTTAGGTGATGCCTACCTTGGTTTTTTAGTTAATTTATCTATTAGGTATAAGTCTTCTATCAGCATCCTGTATACCTAAGGTTGGCTGATGCCCTTCCTTAGACCCAGGGTTAGGTGATGCCTACCTTGGTTACTAAGTTAATTCATCTATTGAGAGTAAGACTTCTATCAGCATTCTATATAGAACTAAGGTTGGGTGATGCCCTTCCTTAGGCTTCCAAATTTTATTCAAAATTATCATTCAGTCAACGCCAATATGTGCAGCAGAATTTCCTTTTACCACACACATTGGAGGTCCATTTGTTGACCTCATTTTTTTATGAGGTCACCTTTAATTATTTTATGAGCTCTAGTCCTTAGGTTTTTTGGACTCTAGATCCTAGGAACTTTCTTGTCCCCAGACTTTAGGCTCGATCTAGATCTTGATTCAATGCAAACTCAAAATATTTGGGATAAGGACTTAGGTCCTGAAGCCCTTTCTAGATGATTCTTCCATCACCTTAAAACCCAGTCAATTGGCATCTAATTCAGGGTCTATCAATTCCATATTGATGTGATATGTCTCTAATGCCAACTCTCCAAATTTGAGTTCATTTAGAGGACTCTAACCCCATATAATAAATCTAGTTCCAAAGATTACAAAACCTTTAAATATTTATGACCCTGCCACTGGACCTATTACCTTGTAGGCCTTGAAACTGGAGCTCCCTCCAAACCTCTTATCACTTCCAAGACCCTTATATTGACTTGTTAAGCATTAATCTATCTATTTTTTTGGATTCATTTTGACCCAGAATTGACTTGTGGCCAAAATGACCGAAATGCCCTTAAAGGGGATTTTGAACTTTTGGCCTAAATTCAATTTTTTTTAACCCATCAATTTTTGAAATCCACTCTAACCATTTTAAAACAATATCTGGGACATATTGGACCCAATTTCAAACCTTGGGTTGACTTGGTTGACCAAGTCAACCCAATTTGACCTAAAAGCCTCTTAATGGTCAAAATGATCATTTAGACCCAAATGACCTCTCTACACCTTAACACCCCATCCATTAGGTTCATGTGACCAAATTGATTTTAATGGTTCTAACTCTTAGTCCTAGGTCAACTTGGTTGACCAAGTCAACCAAGTTTCACCAAATGACCCATACACTTCCTTCTACCCAAACCCCTGATCCAAATCATTTCAATTTCACCTAAACCTTTGGGCTCACCCCTTAAGCTTCCAAGAGACCTTCCTTGGAGACCTAAGTCTTGAGCCCACTTGGGTTAACCTTTTAGCTTAACCCAAGTGCCCAAAGGGAGGCCCCCCTTTTAGCCATTTCTCAATCCTGATCAAATTGAACCCAAACTAAGGTGTCATTGGGTCTCCCTTGACCCAATTCACCTCCCCTAACCAGCCCAGCCCAGCCATTGAGTCATTTTAGGTTAAGAGTTAGGCTAACTCAAAGTGTTTAAAACTATTTGAGATTGAGCCAAATCCTACCCTAAGCTCAATTGAACCTAGCCTACACTTCTACTAAATGGCCCTAGGTCCAACACATCTTTCATAGCTGACCCAAGTCTTGGGTTTAAAAGTTCGTTAGGGATGTTAGGCCCTATGAACTAGTCCCGAGGCTAACCAAGAGGGGGGGGGGGGTGAATTGGTATTTTTAGAAATTTTTTAAACAAAAAGAAATTAAATATCACAAACCAAAATCACCAAGGAAAAACAACTGCGGAAAATTAAAGTGTGGAAGCAGTAAAAAGAACACAAGGGTTTATAGTGGTTCGGTCAACTTGACCTACGTCCACTCCTCGGAGGCGTCCTCCAAGTATTGCACTACCAACGTGACTCTCCTTTATCCCCCACAGCTAGGCGGAGAAGCCCTTACAAAAACACCTCCTTTTTGCCACACCCGGCAAGGCAGAGAACCCAACTCTTTTTGCTTCCTCCTGATGGAGGCAGAGAACCACGATCACTTGCTAAAACTTATCTCTCCCAACCCTTCCAAGGACAAGAGACTCTAGGGAACAAGAAGTGGAACAATGCTTGGAGCAACCCTTGAGAACCCCCTCACAAGCTCCCCCTCACAAGATCCTCTCTCTCTCTCCCTCTTTCTCTCTCTCTCCTTTAGGTTTTCTCAGGTCAAGACAGCAACCAATGATGTTCAAAAATGTTGAACAATGTCTCTTAAATAGAAGAGCTTCAAAGGAGCTCATTAATTGCAAGTTGCCGACTTTATCGTCCAGGACGATATGGAAATCGTCTTGGCCGATCAGTACAAATCTTATTAGATCGGCCAGAGCATCTCCCTGAATGCAAACTGGACGATTGAAAATTTGCTTGATCTTCCTAGATGAACTCATGATCGTCACAGGTGATCAGTTCAAATCAGACAAAAATCATCCAGAGCATCGCCCAGAATTTGAGATGTCCGATCCAAATTGGCCAGAGCATCACCCTGATTTTCTACTTGCCGATATTTATCATCCAGGAGCAACCAAGGGTTTTTGAATGGATCGTCCAGGACGATCTTGTGATCGTCCATGACAATGTGATCTTATCAATCATCCTTAATTACTCCCATGATTGCCGGATCAATTTAGGCATAATTATACAATATCGTTCAGGCTGATAAAAGAATCATCCTGGCTAATTTCCAAAAATACAGAATTCATAAATAGATCATGGCGGCTATCTCTTTCTATTTTGAGTCTATGGTCCTAGATAATACATGTATCATGCAGGCTGATTAGATAATGATAGCTTTCTTAACAAAAAAGTCCTGATTAGATATTCTGTTTTGAACTCAATCGTCCAGGACGAAAAAAATATCGTCCGGGCCGATGTGAGTAAAAACACAAGTTCTAAATCTCTCAAGTGTGTGAGTAGGGTTACTTAACATTAGTCACTTCAAATAATTACAATTGACTCAAGAAAGAAAAAAGAAAATTACATACTGACTCAACCCTAATCTACCCAGTCTTGAACTGATTCTGATTTATGTCCGATCTTTGAATCCTAAAAATGTCAGTAGTAAAGAAATTTAAAAAAAAGTAAGAGTGTTTGCTAATCATCAAAACAAAATTCATGGAATCTATAACAATCTCCCCCTTTTTGATGATGGCAAACACTTTGAAAATTAATCCAAAAATAGTAGTGTAAAATATGGAATTGAAAGTGCAAGCATACAAAAGAACCCCTCTCCCCCTTTTGACATCTCAAAAAGGAGGAGAAAACTAAGAAACAAATCAAAAAACTTTTTTTTATTTAACCAAGCCATGAACATGATGTAGTACTCAATGTGATTGATTTGTAAAAAAATTGTGAGCTAATGAATCAACATCAAAAAAATCCATAAAATGGTATAATATCCGATCATGATTACCCTTAGCTCGGATTTTCTTTTAGGGTAGAATTATCTTTGGAAATCAATGACCTAACTCAAAGAAATCAATTGGATAGAAAAAAAGGATCCATTCATTTCTTGTTTCTAAAAAAAAATTCTCTTATAAAATAATGAACCAAAGTGAATTTGTCATAATCGCAAAACAATCAAAATCAAGCCTTTGATATATGAAATCTTCTAAGTTTTAAAAGATTTGAAAGGAGAGGAGAGCTTGCTTTTGGTGGGTTCATTTTATGCCTCTTGTCAATTGATACACTTTGTGTATATATTTATTATTAATTTTTTTTTCAATATTGGTGTCATTGCGCATCTTTTGTTGGCATCATTGGCCAATTTTTTTTATTTTTGCAAGCTTCATTCTCTTTCAAAAACTTTTAAAAATAATCTTAGTTGTGAGTATATCTTTTAGATATTATCTAATAGGAGCTCTCTCTCTAACATAGGGAAGAACAATTCACAAAACAGAATTAATAACCAATGACAAGAGTAACGAGGAATCTTGACGTGCCAAAAAGACTTTGATCATTATAAATACAAGATAGATTTGCTTTGGCAAGGTTAGAAAAGATCTTAATTTCACACACAATTATTACTTTGAAATAGATTTTTGCTTAGAAAAGAAAACTGTGCCACTAAAATAAATTAGAGAAAGAGACACAATTAATGCTATATTTTTACCATCTAATAGATTTAAGAGATGTAAAACATTGACTACAAATTTTCAAAACCAAGGATAAGGCATACGATATCATTTCAGTGATGATTTTGAAAACAAAATTAAAAAAACATGAAAGTAAAATAAATCAAACAAAAACTGAAAGTAAGGCAAAAAGAAGAAAAGAACAACAAAGAGTAAAAATGAAAAGCAAATAAAAAATAAAAAGAACAAAAGCAAAAGGAAGAAAGTAAAAGATCAAGTTCATGCATTTATGTCAATCACATCCAATCTGGTCCTTAAAGAGTTGAAAGTGTCGAAGACCAGTGGTTTAGTAAAGATGTCAGGCAGTTGATTTTTAGTTGTCACATGGTGAAAATCAGTGTCTCCCTTAGTCACATGATCTATAATAAAGTTATGCCTAATGTCAATATGCTTAGTCCTTGAATGTTGGATATGATTCTTAGAAATATATATGGCACTAGTGTTGTCATAAAAGGTTGATATGGTGTCTACAGGTAATCTTAAATCCAATACCTATTGTTTCAACCAAAGGACTTGGGCCACACAACTCCCCAAAGCAATGTACTAAGCTTCAGCAGTGGAAAGTGCAACAGTGTTTTGCTTTCTACTAGACTATGAGACCAAGGATTATCCTATAAATTGACAAGTTCCTAAAGTGCTTTTTCTATCCACCTTGCATCTTGCAAAAATAGAGTCAGAAAATCTAATTATCTCAAAAGAAGTGCTGTGCCTTGGATACCAAATCCCTAAGCTTTGGGTCCCCAAAAGGTATCTAAAAATTCTCTTAATAGTAGTTAGGTGGGACTCCTTGGGTTCAGCTTAAAACCTAGTACAAAGAAAAACACTAAACATAATATCAGGTTGGCTAGCAGTCAGGTAAAGTAAGGATCCAATCATGCCTCTATACTTCTTTTGATCAACAGACTTACCACTTGGGTCCTTATCCAATGGAACACTAGAAGTCATGGGAGTATTAATTGGTTTAGCTTTATCCATCTCATACTTCTTCAAAATATCCTTTATGTATTTTGTTTGATTTAAAAATGTTCAATCATCCACAATTGTTTTATGCTAAAACCCAAAAAGTAGGACAACTCTCCCATCAAACTCATCTCAAACTCTTTAATCATTATTTTAGAGAACTCATCACAAAGTTTTTTATTATAAGATCCAAAAAGTATATCATCCACATAAATCTGAAAAATGAGCAAATCAACTCAAACTTTCCTAAGAAAAAGGGTGGTGTCTAAGCTCCCCTTAACAAACAGTCATTCTAGTAAAAATGTGCTAAGCCTCTCATACCAAGCTCTTGGTGTCTTCTTTAACCCATACAAAACCTTTTTTAATTTAAAAACATGATTTGGACATTGGGAGCTCACAAAACCTAGGGGTTGTTCTACAAACACATCATCTTTTATTTCCCTATTTAAAAAGACACTCTTAACATCCATTTGAAAAAGCTTAAATCCTTTATAACATACAAAGGCTAATAGCACTCTAATGGCTTCCAATATAGCTACAGGGGTAAAAGTATCCTCAAAGTCTATCCCTTCTGTTTGGTTATACCCCTTAGCCACTAATCTTACTTTTTTCGTAACCACCACTCCAGAATCATTCACCTTATTCTTAAAGACCCACTTTATTCCAACTACACTTTGTGGCATGACATAGTCTCTGGTGCCATAACCATGAATCATCAACAACAGTTTTTAAGCAAATGATGCAGCACATTCAATGTTATTTAAATCAAGCATGTACACGTTGTTGACCCTTTTTTCCTGCAAAATAGTGTTGTTACTTAAACTTACAATGCATAAATTTGCAAAGAATTGCACGATGAAGACTTTTTCATAGAGTTAACTGATGCTGAGTAGGTTGTGCTTTAATCCATCTAAAAGCAAAACATTTTCAATCATAAGGTTCTTGGAATTACCAATTATACTTGAGCCTACCACCTTCCTGGTGGTGTTGTCTCCAATAGTAACCTTGCCTCAAGTCCTGGACTCCAGTGAAATAAATTAATTGGCATCACCAGTCATATGTCAAGAGCATCCAATGTCCAAGTACCACATACTCTCACGAGGTCTTTTGTGAGATCCCACCTACAAAATTATCAAATGTCAGATATAGAAACCCAATTAGGTTTGGGTCCCTTCTGATGAAAAGTAGGATGCAATGTATGTGTGGTATGCTGTAAATCATGCACCTTTGGTCTCCACACCCAACGTGTACTATGGTGAACAGCGCAAGTGTGTGAGGTATGTCCTAGCATGCCACATGAAAAACATCTAACACCTGGAAAAGGATTTCTTAAATGGTTTTTAGTTATAATGCCTCTTTCTAGGTTTTGTCTTTTGATCAAATGTTGGTGTCATCCTAGTTTTCTTAAATGTATCCAATTCATTTTGAATCCTCAAATTTTTCTCCATCTCTTTAGAATTCTTAAAATCAGATTCAGGTGGGGTGTGTGTGACTTTTAGTGACTCATGTTCTTTAATTAATTCACAATGTTTTTTGTTTAACTCATCAAATTCATCAAGTAGAATCATGGATTTGAATCAATCGTAGAATGATCTTTGAGAATAACTTTATGCTCTTTTTATAAATTCAAAAATTCCAATTTCAAGCTAGCATGTATTTTCTTAAGTTTCCTATATGATACATGAATTTTTTCAGAAACTTCAAGAAGTTGATCATAGGAAAGTTCACATACCTCTTCTTCATCAAGATTATCGTTTGTCATTATGCACAAGTTTGTTATCTCATCTTCTGGTTGCATTTCTGTTGAATCTGATGCAGAATCTGCCCAAGACACCTTTTGAAGTCTCTTTTTGTTTTTCCTGAGCTTGGTTTTTGCTCACCCTTTTCTTTTCTTGTGTGATCTTGAAGTGTAGAACAATCCGCTCTGACATGTCTAGGCTTCTTGCATTCAAAGTAAACAACATCAGAAGATCTTTTAGAATATTTATTATCCTTACCTTTTCTCTAATTATGATGATGCTTTTGCTTCTTCCTTAAAAAGTTTTTGAATTGCCTTTTGATAAAGGCAATGTCATCGCTCTCAGACCCGAAAGAATATGAGTCAGATTTGTGCATCTTCAGTGCCACTATTTTCTCTTTTTTTTTCTCACCTGCATCAAGATTTCTTTGATTCACCCCTTGCTCGTAAGCAATGAGTGATCCAAGTAAGTTATCAATCGAATAGGTGTTTAAATCCTTTGATTCAATTATAGCAGTGATTTAATCATCAAAAGAAGAAGGCAAGCATCTTAAGATTTTATTTCCTTTTTCAAAGTTTGAAAGTTCTCTTCCTAGGGCATGCAAAGAAGTTACAATTTGAGTAAACCGTGTATACATATCAGAAATTGATTCAGAAGATTTCATGCAAAAAAGTTAGTAGTCATGCAAGAAAATATTCAAACGAGATTGTTTTACTTTATTGGTTCCTTCATAAGTAATGCACAACCTTTCTCAAATCTCTTTTCCAGAAGAGCAAGTAGAAACAAGCATGTATTACTCAGATTTTAAAGCATAGAAAAAATAATTCAAACACTTCGTATTTAATTGAGCTAAATCTCTTTCATGAAAAGTCCATTCAGTATAAGGCACTCCAGTTTTAATTTTATTAAGTACACAAGAAGGTGGAGAATATCCTTCTTTAGTAAGCATCCACATGCAATAATCAACTGATTGTAAAAAAGTAGACATGCGAGTTTTCAAAAATCAAATGGAAGGTTATCAAACAAAGGAGGTCGTGTAATAGAATAACCTTCAATTGTATTACGATTCCCAAAGTTAGCCATGGATCAAAATTCAAAATGTTTTCAAACTTTGTTTTTATGAATCCTGCTATGATACCACTAAAAAGTTCGTAAGGGATGTTATGCCCTATGAACAAGTCCCGAGGCTAACCAAGAGGGGTGGTGAATTAGTATTTTTAAAAATTCTTTAAACAAAAAGAAATAAAATATCACAAACAAAAATCACCATAGAAAAACAAGTGCGGAAAATTAAAGTGCAGAAGTAGTAAAAAGAACACAAGGGTTTATAGTGGTTCGATCGACTTGACCTACGTCCACTCCCCGAAGGCGCCCTCTGAGTATTGCACTACCAACGTGACTCTCCTTTATCCCCCACAGCTAGTCGGAGAAGCCCTTACAAAAAGACCTCCTTTTTTCCACACCCTGCAAGACAGAGAACATAACTCCTTTTTCTTCCTCCTGAAGCAGGCAGAGAATCACGATCACTTGCTGAAACTTACCTCTCCCAACCCTTCCAAGGACAAGAGACTGTAGGGAAGAAGAAGTGGAATAATGCTTGGAGTAACCCTTGTGAACCCCCTCACGAGCTCCCCCTCACAAGATCCTCTCTCTCTCTCCCTCTCCCTCTCTCTCTCTCTCTCCTTTAGGTTTTCTTAGGTCAAGACAATAGCCAAGGATGTTCAAAAACATTAAACAAGGGCTCTTAAATAGAAGAGCTTCAAATGAGCTCATTAATTGCAAGTTGCCAACTTTATCGTCCAGGACGATATGGAAATCATCCTGGCCGATCAGTACAAATCTCATAAGATCAGCCAGAGCAATGCCCTGAATGCAAACTGGACGATTAAAAATTTGCTTGATCGTCCCAGACGATCTCACAAATTTGAGCTGTCCGATCCAAATCGGTCAGAGCATCGCCCTAAATTTATACTGGCCGATATTTATTATACAGGAGCAACCAAGGGTTTTTGAATGGATCATCCAGGCCAATCTTGCTATTGTCTAGGATGATGTGATCGTATCAATCATTCTTAATTACTCCCATGATTGCTGGATCAATTTAGGCATAATTATACAATATCGTCCAGGCCAATAAAAGTATCGTCCTGGCCGATTTCCAAAAATACAGAATTCCTAAATAGATCATGGTGGCTATCTCTTTCTATTTTGAGCCTATCGTCTTGGCTGATACATGTATCATCTTGGCCGATCAGCTAATGACAGCTGCCTTAATAAGGAAATCCTGATTAGATCTTCTATTTTGAACTCGATCGTCCGGGTCGGGTAAAAACACAAGTTCTAAATCTCTCAAGTGTGTGTGTGTGTAGGGTTACTTAACATCAGTCACTTCAAACAATTACAACTGACTCAAGAAATAAAAAAGAAAATTACAGACTGACTCAACCCTAAACTACCCAGTCTTGAGCTTATTCCGATTTTCGTCTGATCTTTGAATCCTGAAAATGTCAGTAGTAAAGGCAGTCGATAAGAAGAAAGAGTGTTTGTTAATCATCAAAACATAATTCATGGAATCTGTAATAGGGTTGACTTGGGTCAACTTTTAGGCTAACTTAAAGTGGTCAAATCCCCATGGACCTGAGCCATTTTCGATCTCAAATTTATTTGAACCCAATTGCCACTTGTATTGGGTGGAATAGACCTAGTCCCACTTCCCACATCAAGCCCAATGTTTGACCTGACCTAGTTTGGCCCAATTTGACCCAAATTAAGTAGATTTGGATCAACAAGAGATATTTTTGAAATTAAGCTAGATTGAACCCAATTTCCACTTACATTGGGTGGACCAGACCTATAGCTATCTTCCACCTCAAGCCTAAGATATAGCTTGACCCAGGTTGAGCTCTAATCGACCCAAACCAAGTAGGCTTGGGTTGACCCGAGCTCTCCACTGAATCGAGCTCACCATTGAGCTTTCCATGCTCATAATAACCTTTCTAGATTAGCCTAACTCAGTCCCTGACTGGCAATGACCAAAGCTAATATGGAACTAGCTTCCATGGTCCCCCATCCTCGAGCTCCATCCAAAGGCTTTCAGGGCCTCAACTTTATTGTCGTGAGCTTATGAGCCATTGGGAAGAGCCACCTTTCCACTTAGAGGACACCCATGGCTTTTCTCAGTCAATCTCGACCATCCAAGCTTACATGAGTGAGTTGAATAGGGCAGCTCATTCCATAGGCTAGGATTCAATTCCAAGATTTTTAAATCACTTCCCATATCTCTCTCATCTTTCCTCTCTCATTTCCTGGTCTCCTAGTTGCTCCGGCCAATCTATTCGAGCGAACTCCGGCTAAAACATCTCGCACTCCTCTCGAAGTCGTACCTCTGGCCATCCTCCGATCCTCACATCTAAAGGAGATTTACTTGCCTTCATCCCCTGAAGCTTCTTGATAGAGAAGCTCATTCATTGAGGCCTTCTCTAAGGTATAAACCCATTTTTGAGCTCCCTAGATATGTAGCCTGGTCAAGTGTGAAGGAAACCTTCACTCTAACTAATTTCCACCGTTGGATTAAAGGTTTCCATCATAGTGATGGTTCCCATGAAATTTGGTGTGAATAAGCCGGTGGGATAATTCAAATCATGCTAGAATAACTCAATGGCTTAGGGAAATAGCGGGAGGTTGAATATGTAATCATGACCGTGGATCTGGATCAATAGTCCGTGTTCAATCCCACAGTTCTGAAGCCGTTTAATCATATCCATTTGATGCTTGATCCGATGACTAGGATTAACCCAGTGATTACACAGTCAGTGCTAATGATTGGCCACCAATCAGGGCGTGCCGTGTGTAAAAGTGCCAGATGATTGTGTAATCCTGGGTTAATTAAATTTAAAATCATGGGAAAATTCAAAAATTAAGATCTCCCAACATACTTAGCCAAATTAGGTGTTCTTAGGCTCATTAGAAAGATCTCAGGGAGATCTACAAAAGCCTTATGGTTTCAGGCTCTAATTGCATATGCATTAAATTTAATTCTAGTTTGAATGTTTTATCAATTATTGCATTTATTGATTAAATTGAATTCACTAGAGCCTAAAATCTTGGGAGAATGAATTTGGACATGTCCCAAACATGTCCAAATTTTATCTCCCCTGTTTAAAGTGTCTAAGGGCATTATCATGTCAATTTTTGTTTAAGGATCATGGTTTGACCCTTAAATCCAAATTGGAATCAAGGTCTATCCAATGAGGTTTAGGATTTGATTTTGAATGTGATGAGATGTGTAGCATAAGGAGTAGGCAGAATGATTTTTCCCTAATCCAAACCTAGTATAGCTCCCTAGGAATTTTCTAAGGTGACTTAGGGATCACCTTAGGTGGCTTGGTTAGCCACCTTAGAGAATTCCATTTGGGCTCAAATCTGGTGTGTTTAGGCCATGAGATTAGCTAATCTCATGGTCCAAATTTCACTTGATTTGGTGCCCATTTGGTCCACAATTAGGAGCCAAAAAATCTCCCCCTTAGAAATGACCTAGAGCCTAATTAATTCATCAAAAATTATTGTTAATTGTTAAATTTACCCAAAATATCTTTAATCAACCATAATTAAACCCTTAATTAGTGATAATTGAAACAACTTTAATTTAACATGAAAATCTACCTTTATTTAATTTTAACCAAAATTAATGTTTAATCAATATTAATTAATTAGAATCATTAAAAAATCCCAAAATTTCTTTAACCACTTGCTGATCTCTCCTTAGATCATTTCTGATCTTCCGGGTAGATTTGAAGGAGTTTAGGACTTATTTGGGTTTGAATCATTAAAAGGGCCCTTAATTACAACTTTTAAATAAATCCTTAAAATACCCAAATTTCTAAAATTCTTAACTAATTGTAGAAAATTTCAAATCAATCAAACTCAAAGGCTAATGACTCTAATTAAAATTTAGTATTTTCTAAAATGTCAAACATCCAAAAACTTTTAACCCCCTTAGTTAATACACTTACATAATTCCTAATAATCCATTATTCATTAACATTCTAGAATTTTCTAGTTTGGCTAATAAAATTCTTAACCAACTTCTTAAAATAAGTCACAAACTAAAATATTTAATATTAATATATCTCTTAATTCCAATAAACTTAAATTTACTTAATCAACCCTGATTACTACGAGGTAACCCAAGCATACGAGGCTTTTATCTTAGCCCCAAGGAAGGTGAAATAAACTTCACGACATCGGCATGAAACATAGGTAGTAATTATTTAACCCTTAAAATATATTTAAATAAAATTCTTAATATATTAATATTTAAACTCTAATATTAATCTCCCCTTTAAGCCTTAACAAACTCAGAACATTAGATAACTTTAATTAACTACCCAGCTTAGGATCTACCCCAGCCACACAACCTTCTACACACACTTTAGATGGATTTCTAGGACAACCAACTCTAGATCAAGGTTAGATCAGTGTTTACTTTTCTGCTGTGTGCCATATTTTTCATAGTTTTACTACATTGCGTGGATGAATATGCTTGTTGTGTCTGCTTACTTTTACTACACTCTATGGATGATTTATATGTTTGGCGACTAGATTACCCTTAGGATAGGAGCAATCTGGATGTTCACAATGTTTTTTACAGGTGGCAACGATCATGCAGGGCAATAAAAAGAAAATCAATTATAAATATGCTTGCATAGGTGCTTCAGCTGCTAAGCCCCCAAATAATAAAAAGAGCATGACCAGTGTGTTTATTTATTTACTTACATATATATATAACTGCTTGGGAATATATTTTTGATTTATCAACTTCTTAGGATAACCCTACAGGAGAGTCTAGAATTTACATTTTTATAAAAATGTAATTTGTGCAAAACTCAAGTGTTGTGAATGTGGAGTTTTGAGCTGGGACACATTGATCTAAAGGTTGGATTCCAAAGAGAAAAGGACACCCCTTAGGGGAGTAACTCTTTTCAAATTGGAGATCCAAATTTTGATCACTTCTTCCTTACCCAAAGAGGAAAGAGTGGCCTTCCCTTTAAAGGAAGAGCCCTCTTATCCATTTAGGTACCCTACTATGAAGAATACAAGGAGCCTAAAGGAAAGGAGCCTGAAGGAGAACAAGATTGAAGATCTAAACTCAAAAGGGTATCCCACTCAAAACCCCTTACGTCTCTACTAGGTTTAGAATTTGGGTTATTGTCAATGGTGCCCGACCACTTTAATTTTTACGGAACCTATTTTATAATAAGAAAGGCAACTTTGTCTATGGACATTTATTAATTAATTCATTTATATTTGATGTTTTGATCTGATTACGTATAGAATTACCTACTTTTTCTAGTTTTTTTAGCATGTGTACAACTTTTGTTTTCGTCTGAATTCATGAGACTCGTGAAGGTGTGAAAATTTTATACTCATAATTAAATATTTTAAAATTTAGAGAGTCTAAACAATATATAAAGATAACAAATCTAGGGAATTAGCTAGAGATCGACCCAGGAGTTGCATGTATATTTGTGCACTTCTTCTCTCCTTATTTTAGACCCTTCCCCGCCCACGGGTAGAGTCTGAATAATCTGACCTATGAGGATGAGGTGCTGGATATGGGGAAGCTCAACCTTTTTTTAAAAAATATTTTCTAAGCCTATTTTTAACTTTCAAGCATTCATGATTTGAAATTGTTGACTAGGATGCATTGCATTAGAAACACATTTAAAAGAGTTAAAATTTTAGTTGCGTTACTCCTTAGCATTTTCACCCAACATAAGTCAAATGAGCCAATTAGAAAAATCTCTAAATGTTAGCCCCAGCTCTCCAAAACCTTAAAGAAAATATCCCTACCACTCTTTCATAAAAGACCAGATTCATGTATTTTAAATTAATTAGGTGGTTAGCTGGCTCCCCAACATTGGTCGAGGTTAGTCTAGATCTTGCACTATATTAGTTTGGTTTGAATGATTGTGGTCTTGTGTCCAAAATTAAATTTAGGATCTTGAGCAAATCTTTGATTATAAGACCCCAAACTTCAAGAATATAATCTCAAATTTCTAATAAAATGCTCAACTATAATTAAATCTCATTTCAATCTTAAATATAAATCCCAATATTTAGATTAAGTCCAGACACTTTCGGATGGTTTCAGAATATCAAAGTGTCATATATTTTTCTTCCATTGATTATGTTAATAACTGCTCAATCTTACTCCAATCCCTTTTGAGATTTTAAAATACACCTCCTCCTTTTGATATCACTCCTAGAAAATCTAACAAAATTTTGCAACTATTTTAATCAAGATTTTTCGTAAGGGACTTTGTCTTCCTACGATGTAATTAACCACAAGGGCTTGCGCTCCTAGGAGATTTAAAACCATACACACACCTAATTTTCAAAATTTAAATGGGTTTCTTTTAAAAAATTAAAATACTAGGGATCGTTATCATCATATTTGAAGAATTATCTTTGAACGATATTTTCTCCCTTTGGGGAGATATATCTTTCATTGATAGAGCTTTGGATATGAATTTAATGTTCACCCTTCTTGACTATTATATCTGGATATTTAGTTGAACCTCACTATACAAAGTTATCTTTAGCATCCGGTTATAATATTCAAGATGAGATTCATAATTCCAAATCTGAATCCCATCTTGAAATTTTATTTTCACATTTTAAGGTGATATACCTTTTCTAACGGGATAATTCTGTTAGGAAAGTTGCTATTTGCATGTTTTACATTCTTGCAACTTGTATAGTTTTGATGATTCCAAATATTATTGTTTTATGTGTTGTTATCTCCTAACATTTTTTGGAAGATTTGTTTTTGCTCTTGTGTGTACTAATATTTCAGGAAAATTGAACTCCAGACTACAAAGACTTCAAATCAAATTCTGCATGAGATACTTTGAGAATTTGAAGCTTGTACTTTTTATTTGAATTAAATTTGAAAGGGAGTGATTGTATTTTGAGTGAATTAAAACATACACACATATAAGGAGATCATATAACATTTATACTGATCGTACAGGACGATTTCCAGTTCGTACTGGATGATCAGATAGTTATCTCCTATAGAGCATATGGAACGAATAGGAACTTGCTCGAAAAATTTTTTCTAAGTCCTATTCATCCAGGACAAAATAAAATATCATACAGGACAATTGGTTCACTGGAAAATTTTCGTCCAGACGAATTTATATTATCGTCCGTGGCGACTGGTCCTCTAGAAAAATGTCGTACAGACAAAATTAATAATCGTCCAGGACGATCGGGTCTCTGGAAAATTTTCGTCCAGACGAAATTAAATTATCGTCCGTGCTGATTGGTCCTCTGAAAAATTTTCGTCCAGACGAAGTAAGGAATCGTCCAGGATGATCGGTCCTCTGTAAAAATTTCGCCCAGACGAATAAATTTTTATCCAAACGATACACCGACTTAGAACAGTTTTTAGCAGTTTCTAGAACCGACCTTGCAATAACCGTTCGTACTGGACGAACCTAGTTCGTACAGGACGATCAGCTGTACGAAGACATTTCATAGACATATTCAAATAGGGTCGTTTCATATCGTTTAAGTAAAATCATTTAGGATGATCCACGATCGTACAGGACGATCCACGATCGTACAGGATGATCCACTGGTACAGAATTGAATACTTGCAGTTTTTGGGCGGTTTTTCATGTCCTTTCTATATAAGGAGTCCTAGAAACTATTACAAGTGCCTTTGGAGTTGTTTTCTCTTGAGAGGGATCATTGAGAGTGAGAGTTTGGGAGAGATTGTAAGAGTGAAGAGTGAGAGATCAAGTGAGGGGTTTGTGAGGGATTCACAAGGTTACTTGAAGAAGAAGATCTCTTTGTTTCTTCTCATCTCCTTTGAAGGCTCTCAAGTGAAGTTCAACAACATTGGTCCGGTTCTCTGTCGACACTTGGAGAGTGTAAAAGGACGAAAAAGTGTATCTTTGACAGCCATTGTGTCTTCATTCTTTGGGAGAAAACTAGAAGATAGAACTTGAAAGGGAGAGAGGAAAGGGTGGAGTTTGAGAGGGAGAAGATCCTTGGAGGGGATTTCAAGGGAGTGTGGAGGGGATATTCACACGGTTGCTCCGACGAACTTGCACCTCAGTACCATCGGATTCAAGGATCGTCTTGAGGGAAGTTTGGGCGAGAAGAAGATCTCTTTGGTGTCAAAGAACCCGGCTACTCCGCCGCACTGGGGAAGGTGAAAGTGATTTTGAACAGGCTTTTCCTCCTTACTGTGGGGGCAAAATGAGAGTCACTTTGTGGTATTAGTGCAATACTTGGAGGGTGCCTCCGGGGAGTGGATGTAGGTCAAGGTTTGACCGAACCACTATATATCTGGCGTGTTCTTTCTTATTTTTCTTCCGCATTTATTTTCATTGCAAGTTGCTTACTCTGGTTGAAAAGTTTAATTTTTAAACTTTAAATTTAACTTGTATAAATAATTAAAAAGGTTTTCTAAAAATCCAAGAGTAGAAGTATAATTTTTAAAATTGCCAATTCACCCCCCCTCTTGGTTAGCCTTGGGACATTTAATTAGGCTTAACATCCTAATTCATATTGAATGAGTTTCCAACAAATTCAATTTTAGAATTAGAATTTAACTTCAATTTCATAATTCCCAAAGAAAACTAAACTTTTCAAAACCTATTTTCAAAATTCCACCAATAAAAATGAAATATATACCATCTCTTATTGCATGCGAACAAAAGTCACACGCCCCATAGTGCAAGGATAAGTCTATTTATTTTCATTTACAATATTTCTGGCGGTCCTCTCCTGTTACATATGAATCTAACTCCGAGCTAATTTGTAAAATATATATAATTAAATATAATGATGTTACTAACCTTGTATTTTTATTGTGACCACTGGTGACTAGTTAACACCACTGTGATGAATCAACGTCAATTAGAATAGACTCCCTAATTTCCTCGATTGGTCGGCTATCTTAGTGCTCAAATTTTAAATTAGTGTTATGGTTATTCCGCTTAACTCCAAGGGATTTAAGAATCCAGTGATGTATGTTTTTAGGAAATGCAAACATTGATTGCAATGTTAAGAAACATTTTATTACACATAACATAATCCTTAATATTGAAATTTATTTAAGATTTTGCTTGCTTCTACTTAAGCTAACATTTTTTTCTTAAAGGGCTCTATACCCTTAATGATCTATTCTAGGAAGGATGTGGGTGCCAATATAGGATCTCTAACAATGACACCTAGAAATGATCCTAACAGGATATACTCTGACATGTTGCTTACTATAATATTCTCATTTATCTCTATATGAACACGTATAACAGATGACCTTTTTTATATGACGATGGATGTTGTGCACCCTCTACAATGCACAAGTGTACCATACTCATATGTGAATATTACATATCATAAGGATAATTACACAATTCCTTATATTTATTCAAATGAATGATTAAATCAAACCTATGAGCTATTTCCCATCATATGGAGTTTGACTATGCTTATAAGTAGAATGAAATGGTGAATGTTGAGTCCCACTACACTCATTCTCCTCTTATGTATGCTTAGAAGTAGAAGGGTTATTAGACCATCTTTTGGTCTCACCCCTTGATACATCCATCATAGCTCACTAGAATGTATTTCGTCCTAACATGTCCTAGAAATGTATAGTTTAATTTAACATAACAGGATTATTGGAAAATAAATACATTTATATGGGCATCAAACTAAAGTCTTAGCTTTCATTCTGACAAGTTAACAACATCATAACAATATGAATTTGTTGCTGCTTCCAAATATTTATGTAGCTTCAGATACTGCAATAGATATTTATCCCTCACTCAAAGATAGCCTAGTCAAACTTTAATGAAGTAATTATTTTTACTTTTATGTTTTCTAATATTTCATGCTGGAACTTATGATCCTTTTAAGATGATTATGGATTTTAGTTTTGGTTTTAACCTTATTATCCCTTTTTAAATGAATCAAATAGCTTTACAAATAGAACTTTCCTGTAACCAATTGTTGACATTGTATTAGATTTTTGGCATTCATGCTCAATTTGAAGAGTTGGCTATTGATGAAGTGTTCTTAGCCTATCTTGGATAGGTAGGGCAACATGCACAAATTTTGTTGATGTCTTCTATTGCGTGCTTTCTAATTAGTTTAATTCAAAATCTTGCTTAAAGAGTGGTGTTTAATCTTTTCCCTATATCGAATATCCTAACAAGTTAATCTCGGCAAAATCATTTTTGGTTGTTGTATTTCTACCTTGACCATGCCTTCATAACTTACAGATATTAATGAAGTGGTCATTTTTCATGATAATGAACATAATTAATGATTATTTTTATAAGCTAATGTCTTCTCCTATGTGCTCCTTTATATTCTTAATTAAAATAATTGCCACCCAATTTGCGTATAGTGCATTTTGTTCTAATTTGCAAGCTAATGTATACTTTCTGTTTAAAAGCTCGTATTATTCCTACAGTGGTGGAATTCTTTGCAGTACTAAAATCTAAAGTAGAATACTTGCTCGACTTGTGAAGATAGAATATAATAAAGCATAAAATATTTGAAAACATTAAAGTATAAACATGTGCCACTACATACATTTGTTTGCTATGAGAAATACTTAAATCATATACATCCCTAGGCCTTATATGAACAACAAAATTCCAATTTGTATTTTTAGGTTCTTGAATATAGAAGACTTGCTCAACTTGTGAAGTAAAAATAAATGGATCATTTTCTAGTTTATCACTAATATAAATAAGACTTGAAAACTCACCAAAGTGTAACGAAACTTATCCCGCTTTACACTGATGCAAGTTGTGTTTTCCCAATTGCATTTAAATAGCATCACTTTGAAATTTTCTTATTAATTTATCTCAATAATATCATAAAATTTTCCCTCTAGCAACTGAAATTTCCTATTTCTATATTATTAACAACACCATAATTTTAAGTTTTCTTATTCTTATCTCTTGTTTTTAAGTGCAATTTATATCAATTAATAAAAAAAAATTTTATATATACATGCAACTTTATTGGGCCCTTGGACAAGACCTTCATTTCCTCTTTTACTTCTGGACCACCATTAGAGCTTACTATTATTCTCAACCATTCATGAAATTTTTCGTTAACCATTTTCTTGACATTAAATTTTGTCAGATGTGTGTGTTGGCTTCTCTTTCTTTTCTCTCCATCTTTGAAATGTTCTCTAATTGGTATAAGACTATCAAAATGATGTAGCAAGTATTTTTTTTTTCTTGGGTTATTGATTTAAAATCTAGCACAACTTAAGAGACCTTTTATAATGGAATACCACCACTGGAGAAAATAAACAAAAATTCCTTTTTTAGATGATAATACATTTGTTCTAGTATTTTGGCAACATCCCTCCAAATATATGGAACAACTCCCTTCATCAACAATAAATCACTTCTTAATAGACCCCTATGGTTGAGCTTTATTGACAACATAGTCCACTAATAACAAGTCGAATATGCAAATGATATAAACTCTTGAAATGATTATCATATGTATGACTGAATAGAGATAATAAGTTATATGTTACCATTTAAATTGGTAGATCCATCGATATTGAACAGGACCAGCTAATTTAAATTCCACTGCTAAGTGTACAAGAAGATGAATCATGATCAAGAAGAATGATAGAAGGAATGATTTTTCCATCTTGCATAAAATCATAATGATATTATTCTGAAACATGTCTATTTCAATGTGCATAACTTCATCTTAAGTTACACATGTTCGAGGCATAATGGGTAGAATCTCTTCTATCAGAACATAACACCCATGACTTTTTAAACCGATAATTTTATATTTAGTAACATTGACACATCTTGATATGTTTAATGCATAAATTTTGGGTAATTTAAAATTCTTCAAATCTTCATAGAACATTAAATTGTCTCTCTTTGATATTATGAAAGGTACTAGTGGCAATGAGTAGCTACCTTCCTCAAGAGTTTTTGGATGTAATTAACTTTTTATTCCTATGTCAATTAAATCTTATCTTGCTAATAAGTTATCATTTAATTTTTCCAGATCAGGAAAAGTTCCAATCAAATTATAACAAATGTTCTTCTCAAAATGCATAACATCTAAGTTATTTGGCAATAAGTTTTACTCCTAATAAGATATATAAAAAAATTTATTTTATTCTCTCTTTCTTCAATGCCCTATATAACACATCCTTCTTTTAGACCAGCTTTACCTAACAAGGTAATATGAAATTCTATTATATGTAATTGTGATAGACTTCAGTTCCAGTTCTATTTTGAGGTTCTTTACAGACTACCTCTGTATTACTAAAGCAATTTTTTTGTGACATATAATATGATAATCTCAAAGCCAATGATGATTACTCATGCAAGAGAAATTATTGCCTTTGTATAGAAACAAGAATTATGTATTCTGCACACAAAAAGGACAAGGAAATCTCCCTTTTATGCCCCACCTAAACAACATGCCACTTGGTAGGAATTCAATAATGGCCCACTGCATCGCAGCTCGCATGTTGAAATTTTATCTGAAAATTTGCTAGGGATGTTAAGTGCTATAAAACTGGCCCAAGGCTAACCAAGAGGGGGGTGAATTGGTATTTAAAAATTTCTTTAAGCAGAAAGAACAATTATCATAAACCAAATCACCACAAAAACAAATGCGGAAGAAATTAAATGCAGAAGCAGTAAAAAATAAGAACACAAGGGTTTTTAGTGGTTCGGTCAACTCGACCTATGTCCACTCCCCGGAGGCGCCCTCCGAGTATTTCACTACAATCGTGTCTCTCCTTTAGCCCCCACAACTAGGCGGAGAAGCCCTTATAAACACCTCCTTTCTGCCACCCCCGGTAAGGCAGAGAACCTCCCTCCTTTTGCTTCCTCCTGAAGCAGGCAGAGAACCTCGATCGATCGCTGAAGCTTACCTCTCCCAACCTCTCCAAGGACAAGAGACTCTATAAGAAGTGGAACAATGCTTGGAGCAACCCTTGTGAATCCTCTCACAAGCTCTCCCTCACAAGATCCTCTCTCTCTCCCTCTTTCTCTCTCTCCTTTAGGTTTTCTCATGTCAAGACAGCAGCCAAGGATTTCCAAAACATTGAACAAGAGCTCTTATAAAGAAGAGCTCAAAAATCTCGTTAATTGCAAGTTGCTGACTATATTGTCCAGGACGATATGGAAATCGTCCTGGCTGATCAGTATAAATCCCAAAAGATTGGCCAGGGCATCGCCCTGAATGCAAACTGGACGATTAAAATTGCCTTGATCTTTCAGGACGATCTCACGATCGTCCAGGCCAATCAGTTCAAATCAGAGGAAAACCGTCCAGAGCATCAACCTAAATTCATGCTGTCTGATCCAGATCGTCTAGCACATCGCCTTGAATTTGTGTTGGCTGATATTTATCGTCCAGGAGTGACTAAGGATTTTAGAATAGATCGTCCTGGCTGATCTTGCGATCGTCTAGGACGATATGATCATATCAATCATCCTTAAATACCTCCTTGATTGTCTGATTAATTAAGACATAATTATGAATATCGTCCAGGCCAATTACCAAAAATACAGAATACCTTAATTGTTTATTGCGACAATTTCTTTCTTTTTTGAGCCTATCTGTTGCGGATCTATGATTTATGATTTTGATGATAGCAAACATTCCTTATTTCTCTACGATTGCCTTATGTGCTAACGTTTCAAGTCCACATGATCTGGAACCAGCTCAAGATTGGGTAGACTAGGTCTGTGTTAGTTTGTAAACTTTTTTCTTTCTTGAGTCTGTTGTATTTGATGTGGCATCTGATGATTTGTAACTTTGAAGATTTTTTGTTGTGCCCTAAAAGATTTCTATTTTTGGTAACATCGTTCGGGACAATATTTATATCGTCCTGGACAATCTGACAAAAGTAGAAACCTAAATTAGGGCATCCTCATTAAAGCAGCCGTCTTTAATTGGCCCAATTCAGCAAGAATCTGCCGCCATATCTACTTAGGAAAATCTTATTTTTTGATATCGTCCTGGTATATCGGCCTGGACTATAAAATATCGTCCTGGCCGATCCAGGTCAATTTTTTCCAAAATTTCTCAGGCAGTTTTGGAAAGCAATTAATGGAGATTTCGTCCAGGCCGATCGAAAGATCATCCGGGATGATTAGACATCATCCAGCTTCATTTCAGGGCGATAATCAGGATGATTTTTCTCATATTTGAACTAATCGGCAAGGACGATATGCCTATCATCCTGGATGATAATGTCGGCAACTTGCATTAATGAGCTCGTTTTGAGAGCTTCTTTTTAAGCTATGGCAAGGCACTTTGTAAGTGTCTTTGGCAGCCATTGTAGCTTCTTTCTTATGGGGGAAACTTGAAGAGAGAGCTTGAAAGGGAGAGAGGAAAGGGTGGAGTTCGAGAGGGAGAAGATCCTGTGAGGGGGAGGAACTCAAGGGAGTGTGGTGGGGGATCCACACGGTTGCTCCAGCGAACTCGCACCTTAGTACCATTGGATACAAGGCTTTTTCGAGGTAAGTTCACAAAAGAAGAAGATATTGCATGTCTATTTTCTTGCAATCGATTGATTTTTGCATGTGGCATATGATTTTAACTGGTTATTCATCACCGTCACGAATTGTTAATGGAGTTAAAATTGATATTCCTTTTAGTCAATGGAATAGGGAAGAACAACTCAATGCTCAATTGAATGCAAAGTCTTTAAATTGCTTTTTCTATGCTTTAAATTCTGATGATTTTATGTTAGTATCCACGTGCACTACCGGTAAGGAAGTTTGGGATAAATTGCACACCATATACGAAGGCACTAGTGAAATCAAGAAATCCAAGTTGAATTTGTTAATGCATGATTTTGAATTATTTTCCATGAAACCTTTTGAAACGATCTTAGACATGTATACCAGATTCATTCAAATTGTAAACTCATTACATGCTTTAGGAAAAGATTTTTCAAATTTTGAAAAAGTCAATAAAATTCTTCGTTGTTTACTTGAAAAATTTGATGCTAAAGTTGTTGCTTTTTGTGAATCAAAAGATTTAAATGATTATTCTTTTGATAATTTGATTGGCTCATCCATTGCCTACGAGTAAAGTTTGGGTCAAAGACTTTTCGATGCAGGTGAAACTGTTGTTCTAAAAGCTGGAGATACAGAAAGAGATAGCCTAGTTGGTGATGAAGGCAATGAAGTGTCAAGCAAATCACAAAGCTCACCTAAGCTTAAGCAAAAGTAGAAAAAGGTAAAAGTGGTAAGGATGTCCATATTTCTTCTGACGTTATTTGCTTTTGATGCAGGAAGCCTGGACATATGAAAAATTAGTGCCCTAATTTAAGAATTCTTCCTACGAAAGAAAAGGGCAAGGCGAAGCAAAATTTAAACTGGGGAAATAATGAAAGGCAAAAAATCTCAAGGGCAGATCTGGTCTCTGAAGCATCGAACCAGGAGAGAGATAATGGTTAAGGGCCGTTCGTGTTTTTATGTTGTATTTTTGTGTTTTTCTTTTTCTTATTTTTGTTTTGTTTATTCTTTGAAATTTTTTCCCGTGAAACTTTTTCTCTGATCAACACACACATTTACTTTTCTAAAAATGAAAAATCTACTTCCTGTTTTTTTGAAATCTTTGAAAAGTTGTGTTTGACTTCTCTAAAATAGTCAAAGGAAGAAAACTCGTATTTTTGTTTCTCTTTCTCTCTTCTTAAAGAGGTTATTTTAATTTTGATTCAAAATCTTCATCATATTTTAAATTAGATTTTGAAACTATTTTTTTATCTCCCTACATTTTAAATTGAATTTCTAACCTTTTCTGGGCAATGCGTTGTCAATCCAATTCTACTAAGTTTTTGATTAAAACCAAGAGGTCTTTCTCATTTTAAGAATATTTGTTTTTTCACTAGATCATGGAATGTTTTTATCTCTTGTTCGCTTTGTTTTTCGATTGTGCCTCCTCTCTTTTTGATAATGTCAAAGGGGGAGAACGCATTGTTGAATTTTTGTATTGTTATTGTGTTTTGTATCTTGTTTTCAAAAAATTAAAAACAACAAAAATATTTTTATCTCCCCTATTTTTTTTAAAAAAGGGTTTATTCTAGTGAGGGGGAGATTAGGAGAAATTGCCTTTTTTGAAAATTCAATTTGAAATGTTTTGCCATCATAAAAAGGGGGATATTGTTGCGGATCTATGATTTATGATTTTGATGATAGCAAACATTCCTTATTTCTCTATGATTGCCTTATGTGCTAACGTTTTAGGTCCACACGATCAGACTTAAATCTGGAACCAACTCAAGATTGGGTAGACTAAATCTATGTCAATTTGTAATCTTTTTTCTTTCTTGAGTCTGTTGTATTTGATGTGGCATCTGATGATTTGTAACTTGGAAGATTTTCTGTTGTGCCCTAAAAGTTTTTTATTTTTGGTAACATCGTTCGGGATGATATTTATATCGTCCTGGACGATCTGACAAAAGTAGAAACCCAAATTAGGGCATCCTCATTAAAGCAGTCATCTTTATGCAAAACACATCGTCCTGGATGATTTTGTATCGGCCAGGACGATCAGCTCAATTCAGCAAGAATCTGCCGCCATATCTACTTAGGAAAATCTTATTTTTGGATATCGTCCTGGTATATCGGCCTGGACTATAAAATATCGTCCTGGACGATCTAGGTCAATTTTTTCCAAAATTTCTCAGGCAGTTTTGGAAAGCAATTAATGGGGAATTTGTCCAGGCCGATTAGACATCATCCAGCTTTATTTTAGGGCGATATTCAAGATGATTTTCCTCATATTTGAACTAATCGGCCAGGACGATATGCTTATCATCCTGGACGATAATGTCGGCAACTTACATTAATGAGCTCATTTTGAGAGCTTCTTTTTAAGCTATGGCAAGGAACTTTGAAAGTGTCTTTGGCAGCCATTGTAGCTTCGTTCTTGTGGGGGAAACTTGAAGAGAGAGCTTGAAAGGGAGAGAGGAAAGGGTGGCGTTTGAGAGGGAGAAGATCCTGTGAGGGGGAGGAACTAAAGGGAGTGTGGTGGGGGATCCACATGGTTGCTCCAGCGAACTCGCACCTTAGTACCATCGGATACGAGGCTTTTTTAGAGGTAAGTTCACCAAAGAAGAAGATCTCTTTGGTGTCAAAGGACCCGGCGACTCCGCCGCACCGGGGAAGGTGGAAGTGATTTTGTATGGGCTTCTCCGCCTAGCTGTGGGGGATAATGGAGAGACACTTATTTTAGTGCAATACTTAGAGGGTGCCTCCAAAGAGTGGATGTAGGTCAAGGTTTGACCGAACCACTATAAATCTGGTGTGTTCTTTTCTTATAATTTGCTTCCGCATTTATTTTTTCTTCCGCACTTTTTTGTGGTTATTTTGGTTTGGGTTTTTGTCATTGTTTAAAAGATTCTTCTTTTCCAAATCACCTCTCTCTTTATTTGCCTTGGGCCAGTTCATATAGGGCCTAACATCCCTAACAAACTTTCACTATCATCCTGGCCGATACAAGTATCATCCTGGCCGATACAAATATCGTCCAGGCCGATTGGCTAATATTGGCTGCCTAAATTAAGAATCCCTGATTAGATTCTCTATTTTAAGCCAGATCATCCAGGACGATGTAAATATCGTCCTGGCCGATATGAGTAAAAAATAGAAATTCTAAGTCTCTCAAGTGTGTGTATGTGGGGTTACTTTGCATCAATCACACAAAAGATTATAATTGACTCAAGAAGAAAAAAAAAAATTACAGACTGACTCAACCCTAATCTACCCATTCTTGAGCTAGCTCCATTTTTCCGTCTGATCTTTGATTCCTGAAAAGTTAGTAGTAAAGGCAGTCCAAGACAAGTAAGAGTGTTTGCCAATCATCAAAACATAGTTCATTGACCTGAATTTGCAACAATCTTCCCCTTTTTGATGATGGCAAAATATTACGACAAATATTAAAAAACAGCAGTGTAACACACGGAATTGAAAGTGCAAGAAACATCCTAAAACTACTCCCCCTTTTGACATCTCAAAAATGAGAGAATTAAGAACTAAAGCAAACCACAAGACACCCTTTTTTTTTTACCAAGGCATGAAGATGATGTAGTATTCCATGTGATTGATTTGAAAAACTTGTGAGTTAATGAGTTAACAACATCAATAATCCAAAGAACGGTAGAATATCCGATCATGGTTACCCTTAGTTCGGACTTTCTCTTAGGGTAGAATTATCTTTTGAAATCAATGACCTAACTCAAAAAATCAATTGGATATGAGAAAAAAGAATCCATTCATCACTTGGTTTAAGAAAAAAATATCTTACAGAATAATGAACCAAAATAAATTTGTCACAATCGCAAAATAATCAAAATCAAGTCTTCGATACATGAAAACTTTTAAGTTTTAAAAGATTTGAAAAGAGAGAATAGCTTGCTTTTTAGTGGGCTCATTTTATTCCTCTTGTCACTTTGATTGGCTCTTTGAGCATCTTTTGATTTTTGATACACTTTCGTGTATATACTTTTCTTTTCAAGTTGGCGTCATTGGCCTTTTTTTTTTTTTTTGCAAGCTAAATTCTCTTTTTCAGTCTCTTAAAAAAGAAATCTTAGTTGTGAGTATATTTTCTAGATATTAGAGAATAGGAGCTCTCTCTTTAACATAGGGAAGAACTATCCACAAAACATAATCAAAAACCAATGACAAGAGTAATGAGGAATCTTGATGTGACAAAAAGACTTTAAGCATTATAAATACAAGATAGATTTGCTTAAGCAAGTTTAGAAAAGATCTTAATTTTATACACAATCTTTAATTTGAAATAGATTTTTATTAGAAAAGAAAACCATGCCATTAAAATAGGTTAGAGAAAGAGACACAATCAACAAAATATTTTCACCATCTAATAGATTAAGAGATGTAAAACATTGACTACAAATTCTCAAAAGCAAGGACAAGGAATATGATATCATATCAACGATGATTTTTGAAAGCTAAAAAAATTAAGAAAAGCAACAAAAAAAGAAAGCAAGCCAAATCATTCCAAACAAATTGATTTAACTCATCAGTAAGGGCTTGGCTTATGTTGGTGGGTTCAGTCATTGAGATAAAGGCAGAATGGTTCACTTCCTTCCTAAGTCCATGTCTAGTCCTAACTCCATCAGAAGGGTCTCCTAAGATCAAATCCTTGGGGTGACTTGTAGAGTATCTCCAATCTCTAAGCAAGGTGTGAGAAGGTCCAACCCTTTCTTCCAAATCTATATTTTCTACTCCTTAGGTGACATCTCTTACTCCTTCAATGTTTTGGTGACCTACTCCCTTCTACAAATTTTTTACTCCAGTAGTAACCTCTTCAACATCATCATCATCCTCAACTTTAGGCATTTTAGGATCAGACTCATCAAATACTATAAGTGTAGTCTCTTCCACCATCAAAGTCCTCTTGTTAAACACCCTAAAAGACTTCCCAACACTAAAATATCCCAAGAACACTCCTTCATTAGATTTAGGATCAAATTTTCCCAAGTGAGACTTCCCATTATTGTGAATGAAAATCTTACAACCAAAAATATGATGGTGGGAAAGATTGGGTGTCCTACCCTTAAGGATCTCATAGGGTGTCTTATCTAGTTTGGCTCTAACATTCACCCTATTCAACACATAACAAACTGTGTTAATCGCTTCAGCCCAATAGTAATTTGGAAGTGAATACTTAGCAAGCATGGCTCTAGCGGCTTCCACCAAGGTTCGATTCTTCCTTTCAGCTACCCCATTTTACTGAGGGGTCCTAGGAGCTGAGAAGTTGTGGCTAATCCCCTTGTCCTCACAAAAATCTCCAAATTTTTAATTCTCAAACTCTCCCCCATGATCACTATGGATGGCCAGGATCTCACAACCTAGCTTTCTCTGAATTCAAGTAGAAAATGTTCTAAATTCCTCAAAAGTCTGATGTTTATATGAAAGAAATCTAGTCCAAGTGAACCTCGAGTAGTCATCAACAATCACCAAACCATAGACTTTCCCTCCCAAGCTGGCAGTGCTAATGGGTCCAAATAAATCCATGTGAAGGACTTCTAAAGGTCTAGAGGTGCTAATATCTTTAATGGGGTGAAAAGTGGAGTGGACTTTCTTTCATAGTTGGCAAGCATCACAAAGGTGGTCTTTTGAAAACTTGAGTTTGGGGACACCTCTAACTAAGTCTTTTTGGGTCACTTTCCTAAGGATTTTCATACTTGTATGACATAGTCTCCGGTGCCATAACCAAGAATCATCAACCACAGTTTTTAAGCAAAAAGAAGCAGTGCATTCAATGTTATTTAAATCAAGCATGTAGACGTTGTTGATCCTTTTTCCTTGCAAAATAGTATTGTTACTTAAACTTACAATGCATGAATTTGCAAAGAATTGCACGATGAAGCCTTTGTCATAGAATTGACTGATGCTGAGCAGGTTACGCTTTAATCCATCTACAAGCCAAACATTTTCAATCATAAGGTTCTTGGAATTACCAATTATACCTGCGCCTACCACCTTCTTTGTGGTGTTGTCTCCAAGAGTAACCTTGCCTCTAGTCCTGGACTCCAGCGAAACAAATTGGTTGGCATCACCAGTCATATGTCGTGAGCATCTGCTGTCCAAGTACCACATACTCTCACAAGGCCTTTTGTGAGAGCCCACCTACGAAATCATCAAATGTCAGATTTAGGAACCCAAGCAGGTTTGGGTTCCTTCTTATGAAAAGTAGAATGCAATGCATGTGTGGTATGCTGGGAATCATGCACCTTGGGTCTCCATACCCAATGTACATATGGTGAATAGTGCAAGTGTGTGAGATATGTCCTAGCATGCCACATGAAAAGCATCTAACACCTAGAAATGGGTTTCTTAAATGGCTTGAGTGATAATGCATCTTCCTAGGTTTTAGCTTTTGATCAAGTGTTGGTGTCATCCTAGTTTTCTTAAATGTCTCCAATTTATTTTGAATCCTCAAGTTAGTACTTTTTAAGACATCATTATTAATCCTCAGATTTTTCTCTATCTCTTTCGATTTCTTAAAATCAGATTCAAGTGAGGTGTTTGTGACTTTTAGTGACTCATGCTCTTCAATTAATTCACAATACTTTTTGTTTAACTCATCAAATTCATCAAGTAGAGTCATATGATTTGAATTAATTATTGAGTGATCTTTAGTCATAATTGCATGCTCTTTTTGTAAGTTCAAAAATTCTAGTTTCAAGCTAGCATGAGTTTTCTTAAGTTTCCTATATGATGCATGAATTTTTTCAAAAACTTGAAGGAGTTGATCGTAGGAAAGTTCACATACATCTTCTTGATCAAGATTATCGTCTGCCATTAAGCACAATTTTGTTGTCTAATCTTCTGATTCCGTTTCTGATGAATATGACGCAGAATCCGGCCAAAATGCTTTTTGAAGTCTCTTTTTATCCTTTCTAGATTTGGATTTCTCCTCACTATTTTCCTTACTTGTGTGTGTCTTAAGTGTAGGACAATCATCTTTTACATGTCCGGGCTTCCTACATTCATATCGAACCACATCAGACGATCCTTTAGAATATTTTCTTTCCTTACCTTTTCTCCAATGATGCTTTTGCTTCTTCTTTAGAAAGTTTTTGAATTTACTTAAGATGAAGGCAACTTCATCACTTTCGGACCTAAAAGGGTCAGAGTCCGATTTGTGTGCCTTCAATGCCACCGCTTTCTCCTTGTTTTTCTTACCTGCATCAAGATTTCTTTGATTCACCCCTAACTCGTAAGTAATGAGTGAGCCAAGTATGTTATCAATCGAATACGTGTTTAAATCTTAGATTCAGTGAATATAGTGATTTTAGCATCAAAAGATGAAGGCAAGCATCTCAAAATCTTGTTCACTTTTTCATAGTTTGAAAGTTCTCTTTCTAAGGCATCCAAAGAAGTAACATTCTGAGTAAATCTCGTATACATTTCAGAAATTGATTCATGTGATTTCATACAAAAAAGTTCATAGTCATGAAGGATAATGTTCAAATGGGATTGTTTAACTTCATTAGTGCCTTCATAAGTGATACACAATTTATCCCAAATTTCTTTACCAGTTTTGCAAGTGGAAACACGCATGTAGTCTACCAATTTTAAAGCACAGAAAAAGCAATTAAAATATTTTGCATTTAATTGAGTCAAATCCCTATCATCTAATGTCCATTCAGTAAAAGGAAGTGGAACAGTAATGCTATTAAGTTTACCAGTTAGAGGTGTGTAACCATCCTTCACAAGCATCCACATGCAATAATCAATAGATTGTTAAAACGTAGACATGCGAGTTTTCCAAAAATCAAATGGGATATTATCAAACAGAGGTGGTCGGGTAACAGAGTACCCTTCCAATGTATTACGATTCCCAAAGTTAGCCATGGATCAAAATTTAAAAGTTTTCAAACTTAGTTTTTATGAATCCCACTCTGATACCACTTGAAAGCTTGCTAGGGATGTTAAGCCCTATAGAACTGGCCTAAGGTTAACCAAGAGGGGGGGTGAATTGATATTTAAAAATTTCATTAAACAAAAAGAATGATTATCACAAACCAAATCACCACAAAAACAAGTGCGGAAGAAAATAAATTTGGAAGCAGTAAAAAATAAGAACACAAGGGTTTATTGTGGTGCAGTCAACTCAACCTACGTCCACTCCCTGGAGGCACCCTCCGAGAATTGCACTACAATCGTGACTCTCCTTTAGCCCCCACAGCTAGGTGGAGAAGCCCTTACAAACACCTCCGTTCTGCCACCCCCGACAAGGCAGAGAACCTCCCTCCTTCTGCTTTGTCTTGAAGCAGGCAGAGAACCTCGATCGATCACTGAAGCTTACCTCTCCCAACCTCTCATTGGAAAAGAGACTCTAGGAAGAAGAAGTGGAACAATGCTTGGAGCAACCCTTGTGAATCCCCTCACAAACTCCCCCTCACAAGATCCTCTCTCTCTCTCTCTCTCTCTTTTAGGTTTTCTCAGGTCAAGACAGCAGCCAAGGATTTCTAAAATGTTGAACAAGAGCTCTTATAAAGAAGAGCTCAAAAAGCTCATTAATTGCAAGTTGCTGACTATATTTTTCAAAGAAGTAGATGGTCAATTTCAAGTAGTTTTTTCTGATTCAGGTAATTCTGATCTTAAATCTCTTAAAAATAATTTGGCTAATTTGAATTCGAAGATTGATTCTCATATTCCGTCCTGGAAACGGAATGGAGCTTTGGTGATAAAGGAGGTAGCAGAACATTCCCTTAATGTTTTCAAGCCTGTTGAAGGTAAAGGAAAAGCTGTTACCGAAATGGATTCTCATATTCCGTCTTTGAAACGGAATGGAGCTTTAGTGATTAAGGAGATTTCAGATCAATCCCCTAATGTTGTCAAGCATGTTGAAGGCAAAGGAAAAGCTGTGGCCGAAACGGTACATCTTTTTACTCCAAATTCAAAATCTTCTGGATTTTGTTCGGATTTGAATTCTTCTACGTCAGGTATGAAATTATTTGTTAACCGGTTTGGAAACTCGAATGCAATCCCTGGACTCTGTCGCAGTGCGATAAATGAAAGTTCCTGAAATCAGGTTAACAAAAACTTTCATACTGAACTGGATTCATCTATGGAAACAGATGGAACTATGTTGATTAGCGAAATGCCAAAAAAAGCTGGAGACATTGGATCTGCTAATCCTTGGAGTAAAAATCCATAGATAAATCTGGATTTCAATGAAAATGAGGTGGTAATTTCTGAAGATGGGATTGCTGTAAAGTTAATACAGGAAATGGAAGATATAAATTCTAAGAAATTATCTAAATCATTGGTTATTAAAGTCTTTGGAAGAGAGTTACCTTCATACAAGGTCGCATGGGAGCTTAGAAGATAATGGAACCAATTTGGGCAATTTCACTTTACCACATTGGGTAAAGGATGGTTTTTATGCTCATTTTCATCAGTTCAAATGTCAGAAGAAGTCTTGCACGTGGTCCTTGGTTCGTAATGAGCATATAATAGGTATGGAAAAGTGGACACCCGAATTTTCTACAAATTCCAATAAAGGGCTTTCTTCTCCAATTTGGATTAGAATGCATCAATTACCATTACAATGTTGGGATGAGAAAAATATAGCATGTATAGCTTCAAGGATTGGGAAACCCCTTATGTTAGATGGTAATATGTTTAGTGGGGAAGAAGAGAATTCGCAAGAATCTGTGTAAGAATCAGTCTGGATCAACCTCTTCCACTAGGTGTTTGGGTGGACAGCATTTCTGGAAGATTCTTCCAACTGGTGGAATATGAAAAGGTCTCCAATCTATGCTTTGGTTGTGGGAAAATTGGGCACATGGAAAATGATTGTGAGCTGAAGATTAATAATCCTAAAGTCATGAAGGTTGACATTGACAGCACTAGTAAAAATGATAAAGGTAAAGAGCAAGAGGTGTTGAAAGAAAAAGAGAATAATTATAGACCATGGATAATGGTCAATAATAAGAAAAGGTGGAAGAACAAGCCGGGTAGCAAGCTGATTAATAATCCTTCTACAAGATATATGGAAAAATCAAGGAATCCTGTTTGTGAAGAACAGGGAGTTCTTCACAAACAGTTTCTGGATGTCCTAGAAGAAGTTGTAATGATATAGAAGATGTGAATCACATGGTGGGAAGTTGTGTTAAAACTATGCAAGTCATTGCTTTATTGAATAAATGGGGATTCCAGGTCCCTGTTTTCGGTAATTTCGAAGAATGTTTGACTGGTTTACAAAGAATGATTGGAAATCAAATTTTATCAGCCAACTTGTTCTGTAATGCTATTTGGCTGGTGTGGAAGAGTAGATGTAAACTTGTTAATACAAAGAGGGAGGATTCAGTTAACTTCATTGCTGCTGAAGCTATTTCTTATGCGGTTAAAAGTAATTTTGTTAATATCCATCAAGACATCATGAATGCTAACCGGCTTATGCTGTTAAATAATTGGCATCCCCCACCCCTTGGATGGATTAAAATCAACTTTGATGGTGCATTGAGGAGGAACAACTCGGCTGGAGTAGGTGGGATCGTGAGAGACCACAAGGGTAGATTTTTGCTGGCTTTTGGTAGCTCACTTCAACATTGGGATGCTGCTCAAACTGAATTGCATGCTGTGAAGTCTATAAAGTTTGTGAAAAGGGATTGGATGTCGGAAGCTCTTGGAGTCCTCATTGAAGGAGACAACCTTAACATCATTTATTTGCTCCAAAAATAAATCAAAAGGTGGAAGGTTAGTAATGCAATTGATGATAGTTTAGATTTCTTACTTGATTTCAAACAAGTTATTTTTTCTTTTACCAATAGGTTGGGTAACAAATTAGCGAACTTATGTGCTAATTTGGCTGTAGATGGTTCTTTTGTTTGGGAAGATCTTCAAGGTACTTCCATTCCTTCTTCTTTCTTAAAATGTTTGAAAGAGGAATGTGAAACCTTAGATGTTCCGTGAGTGTGCTGATTGTATTTTGTTTCTCGTCATTTTTTCTTAATGCAATTTTGTGCATTGGTTATCAAAAAAAAAAAGAAGAAGAACAGGGAGTTCATAATATCTTGAAAGATGACTTGGTTAAAACCTCTAACCAGGATGTCCCAAAGATTCTAGAGGAGAAGACTAGTCTTATAGAAAAGGGTGTTAACAATCCAGAGAAAGGAGTTTCTGTGAATATGAAAAAAGCTTTGTTTCATCGGATCAGAATAATCTGAATATCAGCAATCATTTCTGCTCAGATCGGAATATCCTTCAGAAAAATGATTCCAGTAATCTTGGGAAGGGTTGCTTGTGAACTCAGATAAATCCGTTGGGATTATCTGCGAACTCAAGTACTCCCTATCAATCTAATGATCTTATAATTTCTGATTCAAGTATTGGAATAGATAACTGCAACATTGCTTTAAACGATAAGGTGTTATCAGCAGAGGCTTTTTCTGCAGAAACTATTTCTGTGGAAAACAGAAATCAGTTCAATATACTTCTTACTGTTGACGAAGAAGGGAAGAATGTCAATTTGATGGAGAACAAAAAAGGTGAACTTTCTGAAATTGTAAGTATTGCTGTTAAAGATGTGCCTCAAGTTGAATGGAAGAATTCTATTAAGAATTAAAGCAAAGTTGATGCTATTCAGATTTTTGTAATAGATGGGAAATTGGTTAAATCAGTTCCTTCAGCTCATAAACAGAAGTTATTAAAAGAACTTAAACATTTGGGGCCGTTGAGTATTACTACCAGATCAAAAAAAGTTGAAACATGTCCTAAAGGTAAATGTGGGGGTCCTTCCCCAACTTTATCTAAATGACTTCACTTGCATTTTGGAATTGTAGGGGGGCTAATAAAAGGGAAGCCTCCCTCTACTTAAATGATTTTGTTAAAAGCTAGGATGTTCTTATTGTTGGAGTGGTGGAAACAAAAATTTCTTCCTTTGAAAGATATGAAGTGAACAAATGTTTAGGGGATGATTGGGATTATTTTCTTCTTCCCTCAGTTGGTGCATCTGGTGGAATTATGATTTTTTGGAAAGCCAATATTGCAAAGTTTTCTTTGATCAAAGCTTCTTCTCAATGTGTGATTGGAGAATTATGCCTCTTTAATAATAGCAAATGGTTGATATCTACTATTTATGGTAACAAAAATGCAGTTCTAAGAAGAAAACTATGGGAAGATCTTGAAGAAAACAACAGTACAAATTTCCCTATGATAATAGGAGGGGATTTCAATTGTATACTTTCTCAAGAAGATAAGAGAGGTGGGAAGAAGTTCTCCTTTTCTCAAGGTCCCCAAGAGATGGCAGCTTTTATGGTAAAAAATGACCTCCATGATGTGGGTATCATAGGTCCCAAATTTACTTGGTGCAATAACAAAAGTGGAAATGCGCGTACACTTGAGAGATTAGACAGGTGTATTTTAAACTCCAAGGCTCTCAACATGATTCAGAATGTTGTGGTTAGACATTTACCTAGAATTGCCTCTGATCATTATCCTTTAATCATAAGAATCATTCAGGATAAATTATATCAAAGCAAGCAGATTAAATTTGAAGAAGTTTGGGCTTCTTATCCAGCTGCCAAAGGTATTGTCTTTAATTCTTGGAACAAACTGGTCAAAGGGAATGATATGGATATAATTAATGTTAAGTGCAAGAGGTCTTTAAAGGATCTTTATTACTGGAGTAGACACAAGTTAAAAAGTTTTAAAGATAGCAATGAACGTTTGAAAACTGAAATTGCTGACATTCAATCAGAAGAAGCGAATGGAAGTGGAATGGAGCCAGAGAAACTCGATCTGTTGAGGAATAAAATTCATGAATTCAATGTGAACTTAGCACGGTTAAGCACCTGGTGGAAGCAAAGGACTAAGCTAAAATGGATTCAAAATAATGATACTAATTCAAGATTTTTCCATTCCTTTGCTAATGGTAGACGAATGGGAAATCTTATTCACCAACTGAAAAATGATGAAGGATTTCTAGTTGAAGTCCAAGCAGAAATTGAGGAAATTCTGTTGAATTTCTTTAAAAAAAAATGGAAGGAAAGAAATGGCTATGTGGAAGGATGGCCCCCATTATTTAAAACCATTTCTGCAGCTGAAGGTAAATTATTAGAAGAAACTTTCTCCTATTCTGAATTGACTGCAGTTATCAAAGAAAGCGGCTCTAACATCTCTCCTGGATTGGATGGCACCACTTATTCTTTCTTCAAACATTACTGGTATATAACCGATAATGACGTTTGGAAAGCTATTCAGCAAGCTTTTATTACTGAACGCATTTGCTCTAGCTGGAAACAGACATTAGTTACTCTCATCCCCAAGGTTCCGAATCCAACTTCTCCATCTGGTTTTCAGCCTATTAGCATTTTTGGTACATTATATAAGATTATAGGCAAAATGATCCTAAATAGAATCATGAAGGTGATGAGCAATCTTATCTCGGAGGAACAAATGGCATTTTTAAAAGGTAGATCTTTATCTAACCACATTCTTTTAGCCCAAGAACTTTTTAATAAGCTTAAGATTTCTAAATCCAAAGTAGGTTGGATGGCTATTAAGCTTGATATGGAACAAGCCTATGATAGTATGGCTTGGAATACATTGAGAATTTTATTAAAAGAATTGGGATTTCCTTCAAAAATTTTAAATCTCATTATGGAATGTGTTGAATTTCCTGAATTCTTTTTGATGATTAATGGAAAAATCTCCAAAGGTATTAAAGCTTATAGTGGATTTAGAAAAGGTTGTCCACTATCCCCTTATTTGTTTATCCTTTGCACTCAATTATTATCCAATGATATATGGTACAAGGGAGAGAACTTGGGGATCAAAATTTCAGCAAATGCACCCAGGGTGTCTCATCTTTTATATGCTGACGATATCTTGTTATTCTCCCAAGCTAACATGGCTAGTATGAGAAAATTTAAGAAGATTATCTCAAATTTTTGTAATAGAACTAGCCAACGCATAAATAACCAGAAATCTATTATTGTTTTCGGTAATTCTGTTGTAAATAGAAAGAGAAAGGCTATAACAAAATTGTGGGGATTCAAATTGGTGAAAGAGGTGTTTTATCTGGGCATCAAATTGGCTTTAGAAGGCTTCTTGCTTCTTATTTTAATTATATCCTAGAAAAGGTTAATTCTAGACTTAATGTGTGGGGAAAAAATATGATATCATTAGCTAGGAGAATCGTCCTCACCAAATCTGTCTTAGCAGCAATACCTATTTTTGTTGCTACTCACACTTTAATTCCTAAAAGGATCCTTCATAAAATTGAAAAAGCTGCTAGAAACTTTATTTGGGATAAACAAGGAGGTCTTCATGGACTTCATTACATCTCTTGGGAAAAGATTTGCAGACCTTGGAAAGAAGGTGGTCTAAGTATAAAATCAGTGAGTGATATAATTGGTCCTCTAAGAGCAAAATTTGCTTGGAATTTCCTAAAAGAAGAAGACTCATTGCTATACAAATCGTTGAAAGCTAGATATGGTCCCAAATTCTGGATGAAATCCAACTCAGCTTATAAATTGGTCACATGGAAAATTCTGGCTGATGGTGCTCAATATCTCAGTAATATCACAAGATCGAAAATCGCTGCAGGAGAAAATATAAACACTCTTGAAGATGCTTGGATCCTTTTCAAGAGTTTACAACAATGGCCTACTTTTGTATCCACAGCAATTTCAGAATTCCCGAAACTGAAGGAATTTATTTCGGATGGTAGTTGGAAAGTTGATATGTTGAATACACATTTTGGATTAGAGTTGGTGAAAACAATTACTCAAATTGAAATTGATTCTTTGCTTCCAAAAGATAGCATTGAACTGAAGAATAAATTCTCAGGAAAAAGCATTACGGCAATGGCTGCAGCTTATAAATCTAATGCTATCAGTTCAGTTGATTATGTAATATGGCTTAAAAAATTAAAGCTCAATCCTAGAATTGAATGTTTTTGGTGGAGAATACTCAATGAGGCTATTCCAACCAATGATTTCCTAATGAATCGCAGATTACTGGGACATAATTCATGTCCAAGAGGCTGTGAGTAACGTGAAGACACTAACCATATCATGGTTCATTGCCATAAACTGCAGCAAGTTATAGGAATTCTCAATAAATGGGGATTTACTTGGCCGTTGTTTAGAACTGCAAAATATTGTAAGTTCCATTTGGAAAAATTATCTGTTCATAATAAATCTCTGGCAAATTTATACTGCTCTCTAGTCTATTTTTTATGGAAGAGTAGGAATTCATTCAAACATGGTAAGAATGAATGGAGTTTAAACTTTATTGTCGGTAATGCTATTAGTTATGCTTCAATTGCTTCTTCAAATCTATTCTTGGACCACTGGGATACTAACCAGCCTTCCAGGCGGATTTCTTTTTGGCATCCCCCTCCCCCAGAATGGATTAAGGTAAATCTTGATGCAACATTAACTAATAACTACAATGGAGGTATAGGTGGTGTTTTTAGAGATTCAAAAGGAAGATTCTTACTCGCTTTTCGAATCAAATGCATACATTGGGATATTGGATCTTTAGAAATTATGGCCATTCGTTCATTGAAGAATTTTATCTACAAATGGATGTTGGATGCAAAGGGTCTTATAATAGAAGGTGATAATTTCAACATTATCAAACTTCTACAAAAATCTTTTAATAAAGACGCTCGGATGCTGTACAAAGAGGAGATTGAAGATCTTTCATTTTTGGATGGATTTGGTAACATTCTTTTTCACTTTACTAATAGAAATTGTAATAAGTTAGCACACTATTGTGTTAACTTTGCTCTACTTGAAGATTTTCTTTGGGAAGATCTTAGTAATAATAAGGTTCCTCCTTCTTTTTTTACTCTTTTAAAGGAGGAATGTGATAGGTTATCTATCACATAATAGCTTGTAATAGTTTTCCTTTTCGTCTTTAATTGCAATTTAGCATTTATCAAAAAGAAAAAAAAAACAGACTATATCGTCCAAGACGATATGGAAATCATCCTGGACGATTAGTACAAATCTCAGAAGATCGGACAGAGCATCACCCTGAATGCAAATTGGATGATTAAAAATTGGCTTTATCATCCAGGATGATCTCACAATCGTTTCGACCGATCAGTTCAAATCAGAGGAAAATCGTCCAGAGCATCGCCATGAATTCAAGTTGTCCGATCCAGATCGTCCAGCACATCACCCTGAATTTATGCTGGCCGATATTTATCGTCCAGGAGTGACTAAGGATTTTAGAATCAATCGTCCTGGCCTATCTTACGTTCGTCTAGGATGATATGATCATATCAATCATCCTTAATTACCTCCTTGATTGTCTGATCAATTAAAGCATAACTGTGAATATCGTCTAGGCCGATCCATGATCGTCATTGTCGATTACCAAAAATACAGAATACCTTAATTGTTTATGGCGATAATTTCTTTCTGTTTCAAGTCTATCATCCTGGATGATACAAGTATCATCCAGGACGATTGGCTAATGACGGCTTCCTTAATTAAGAACCCTTAATTAGATTCTCTATTCTAAGCCAGATCGTCCAAGACGATGTAAATATCGTGCTGGCCGATATGAATAAAAAATAGAAATTCTAAGTCTCTTAAGTGTGTGTGTGTGGGGGGGGGGGTTACTTTGCATCAGTCGCACAAAATATTACAATTGACTCAAGAAGGAAAAAATAAAATTACAAACTGACTCAACCCTAATCTACCTATTCTTGAGCTGGCTTCGTTTTTCCGTCCGATCTTTGATTCCTGAAAAGTTAGTAGTAAAAGGCAGTCCAAGACAAGTAAGAGTGTTTTCCAATCATCAAAACATAGTTCGTGGACCTGAATTTGCAACATTATCCTCGTGCTACATCATAACATTGAACTCCATGCCATAATTTACATAACTATTGAATCAAACTTTGAAGGCCAATTAATATGTAGAACTAGTTTACTTAATTATTTTATAGCCAATTATTTAATACAGTAGATTTTATGATTTGACCTCTTTTTCAAATGAGTTCTTAACTCACTTCATGATCATCCTTAGTTCTTTTGTATCCTACCTTTGTGTAAACCAAAGCTATATGTACCTTAGAAGGAAATGTAGGTTTCTTCAACCTTGATTAAACTTAATTTTCTTAGGTATCTTTTAAATAATTCTTATGATGTATTAGAGCATTGCCAAAGCAATTTAAAATAGTTTCAACTTCAAAACTTAGGTTATCCATAAGTTACATATATTTATAACTCATTCCACTAAAGGTTAAATATAATTATAAACAATAAACCCTTGGGACTAATTTTAATCTGTCAAAGTTCATCTACTAAGTAGTTTGACCACTTTCTAACCTATGGTCAACACTTGGTCGACAAAGTTTGATCAAAGAACAATTATAATCATAAATTAATATTCAAGAAAGGTTGTTAAACCTTATTAAACTTCCCTAGGCACACCAAAGGAGAGAGAGTGAATTTGTTATTTAGAAGTATTTTTAATGATGTTTTTTTACTTTTTAAATAAATCACAAATGCAAGCCAAAAAACTTAGTAAAAATAATGTAAATTTACTCCTTTAATTATATTAAAATAAAAAGATCAAATATATTTTTCTTTATTTTTTTTAGTTTTTTTTTCTTTTTGATGATAATCAAAATGAACAAAGCTTGATAATCCAATCACAAATTTGTAGCAATGATAAATAAGCAAGAAATTAAATACATGAAAACTAGAATGTGAAAATAAATTAGAATGAACTCACTTCATTTTGCACTAAAATGATAAGTATTTCGATCAAAACTTTTCCTACGTCTGCTCCCCAAAGTTGTCCACTCCATGTATTGCACTAAATTGTTTAGTGTCTCTCCTTTTTTTTGCATAGTAAGCCGGAGAAGCTCTTACACAATATCTTCCACCAACATGTTGCAGCAGACTACCATAATCCATTTCACTATCCTTATGAGGTATAAAAGTGGGGAATATTTTTTCACTATCCTAGTGAAGGCAGAGAACCTTGGAATCCTTTTTCACCCTCCTAGTGAAGGTAGAGAGCCTAACGTTCTTTTCCCTTGATGCTATTCCCCTAATAGGAAGGCTAAGAAACTAACAATGCCAATGGAGAAATCAAGGTGCAAGCCTACTTAGAGCAGTGGTGTAGAATCCCTTCATATAACTTCAACATCTCCATCTTTAATGCTCTAAGATTTTATAAAAAATTCCTCTTAGAATCCCTTCACTAAATGAAGATATTTCAAAAATCTAATAGAAATGTTTTTATAAGAGGCTTCAAAAACCCAAAATATTAAATTCCACTGACTCTATTCATATAATACTATCAAGCATCGTACATGATAATTAGTTTAAAAACCAGAGTTTATTCAATATGATGAAAAATAAGTAGGATAAACTATTAAAGTTTTGTATAATAATTGTACAATAAGATTTATAGATCTTACGATATGATAAGTTTAATTCTCTTAAGATCATATAGGATTTTCTCTAAGATGATCAAAAGTCATATCTTCTAATCATCTAGCATGATTTACTTCTTACTGTATGATTAGTTATAAATTTAAGATTTTATCCGAGTTGATCTTTTGGATGATTTCATTAAATCTCTATCAATCATATGGTATGATCTTATATATTATTTAAACTTTGATTTGATTTACTAATCATGGATATTAATTTATGTAAGTTTTGAAATATTGTATGGTTCAAACATCTTCATACGTTATGATTAGTTTAAAAATTGAAGTTTAAAATGCTTACTAATTTTGATAAGTGGCTAAATTTTTTGTTAAAATAATTATATAGTATAATTATGTTCATATAGATGGATTAGTTTAAAAATATGTAGTACAAAATTAGTCATACTAATTAATTTGCAAAGAACTAATCAGAACTTATGATTTGGATTTTACTGTAAGATTAGTTAAAAAAAAAGGAAAATTCATTTTTTCATTTCCAAGTGTATGTGTGTGTATGGTCGCTAAATCATCATACACCCATACATTACTTTGACTAATGAAGTAAAACATAAAGAAATAATGATTACAGACTCTTGTAAACATTATTTTAATAAACCTAATCTTCAGCCTAAAAAGTTCTTTGATAGTGTATTATGTACCTGAAATGTTAGTAGATGCAAAAAATTGATATGCAATAAAAAAAGCTAGGTTATGTATGAATTCAATCAATATAACATTTGTTATCATCAAAATCATAAGAATGAGGTTCCATGTTGCAACAATCTCTCCCTTCTTTTAGATTACAAATATTTTTAGTTCAAATTGCAAGTTAATTATATTTCTTCCTAGGCTCCCCCTCACTAAGTGATGCATTTTAAATATAGGGGACAAAACCATTTTTATTTAAAGTAAAAAAAAGAAAAAAAAAAAGAACATAATCAAGAAAAAAAACACTCTAACCTAAATTGAATAAGAATGAGATACAACCAAACAAACTAAATATTGATCCCCCTTTTGACATCATAAAAGGAAGAACAATGAAACGAAAAAGAAATTACAACTATAAAGTAGAAAAACTAAAGGAAGATTCCAACATAAACTATGAAAATATGCATTCCTCAAAATAGGGAGACCCTTGATTAGGTGGTAGTGCTGGTGGTGGCGAATAATATTTATTAAGAGTAGAAAACTACTCGGTGAACCACTCCCTATCAACTTCATGTGGATGTTTTAATTGCTCTTGCCGAGGACAAAAGATGAATAACTGAGAAGATTAAGTCACTTTGAATAAGGAGAGGCGAGGGGGTAATCTTGGCTCTAATGAAATGTTCGAAGGCTTCATCATCTCCTTTGAAGAAAACTTCTAATCTCTACTAGAGAGAGAGGATGAGCCCTTTGAAGTTTGTCATTGTTTATTGTCACTAACCATTTCTAAATATGCTGGTTTATCTCCTCACAATGATGATTAATGGTATTCAAGCTATTAAAACCTTCTATGTATTATAAAGAATATACTAGGTTATTAAACGAGCTAGTGCAGGTGTGGGTTACTACATGTCCTTAAGCAATATTCTACTTTTGTCAGGTGGAAGGTAGGAAAACTGTTGTGAGGTTTTAAAGGTAGGTGATAACCATATGAGCCACATTAAACTGGGTGTCAGATATAACGAAATATATTACTAAAAATAAGTGTGGGTAATATTAACTCAATCTCCATCTTTATGTAGAATTAAGTTTTGAGGATATGTTGGATGATTCATGCATTTTGATTGACAAAATGGATAAGAGGATGATGTTGTTTTAAGGGAGCATTTCTAATTATTATATTCACAGAGGTTCAATAATAATCTCCCCTTAGAGGAAATCAAGTAAGCTCCTATTTCAAGTGAGAAATTTTTTTTATGTTTTTCCTTTTACAACTCTTGGCATTTTTGTCACTCATGATGGTGGATCGTCCGACAACTGGTGGCAAAACTTTTGTCGGTGGACCTCAATCTTTCTCCCATCCTCTTATTGATTTAGAAGTATCATCAAAATTGATTGGTTCTAATAAAAATATTAATGGCCAATTGGTAATCAAGGAACCATCTGATATATAAGTTAATTCGTCCATTCATGAGCCTAGTAAGGGAAAGAAGATTATCAAATGTTTTAGTTTTGATTCTCCTCAGAAGGATTTTATTAAAAAGCTAATTAATTTTCAATCATCATCTTCAGATATGAAGCTTTATATCAATAGGTTTGGAAATTTCTCTGTTAAGTCATCTGTTGAGACTGAAGAAGAACGCTCGGTTAAAACCTTTTCTAAAAACACATCAGATTTTTCTGTTAATGCCCAAGAAATTATTTTTTTAACTAATGTTACTTAGGAAATTCCGACTATGATGAATGCTTTGGTTGGTAAAGCCTCTGTTAATGCCTGGGCCAAACATCTGTATATTAAAGTTAATCTCTCTAATGACATATCCTTTTTATTGGAAGACAGAATGGGTGTTAAAATGTTTAAACCAAATATGTGTAGCAATGCTGAAAGGATAAAACTATTTATTGTTGTGAAGGTTTTTGGTAATATGGTACCGGTTCATATAATTATAGAGGAATTGGGGCATCATTGGTTTGTATTTAGCAAATTCCTCTTGACGATTCTTAGACTAGGATGGGCTTTATGCTCTTTTTCTCTGATGAAGTAAAGGAGAAAGTTCTATTTGGGGGGGGGGGGGGGGGGGGGGGGGGGGGGGGATGGTTCACTAATGGTCATATTGTGGGCCTAGACAAATGGAATCCAAAATTTTCAACCACGTCCTTTAAACGATTATCATCTCCAGTTTGGGTGAGAATGCCTAACCTACCTCTTTTTTGTTGGGATAAGGTTAATGTTTCTAGAATTTCCTTGCTTATTGGTACACCTATTTTTATGGATGGTGATATGTTTCAGTGAGGGAGAAGGGAATTTGCTAGAGTATATGTGTGGGTGGAATTAGATAAGCAACTTACTTTGGTTGTTTGGATAGAAGGATTGGATGGACATTTTTTTAAAAAAGTCAAGTATGAGAAAATCACATCTTTTTGTTTCAAATGTGGGAAAATCGGTTATATGATTGATGCTTGTACCAAACAAAAGAAGGAAGATGTTGGAGGTGGTGTAATCAATCATGATGTACATGAAGATAATTCTAGGAATGTTTCTTCTTTAGATAAAATAATGTCTCATCTTATGGATCATGGATGTTTGTGGATCATAGAAGGAGGAGGAAGGGTGTTACTACAAATAAAAAGAAGTCTTATTTACCCAAGTCAGCTGATGGTGTTCATTGAAATGGAAGATTTGAAGTCCTTTTATCCTGATAAGGTTCAAAGTGGTTTATCTATACCTAATGGTGTTGAGCTTCTTGTGATCATTAAAGAGCAGCAATTGAATCAAACTGTGCTGTTGGATGTTTTTATTTTGAAGAATAAAGCTCCTGTTAGTATAATTTCTAACAAAAGAAATTTGGAATTATCTATTGCTGATAGTAAGGGTATTTCTACTTCTGCTTTGGTTATTTCATCTGATGATAATATGTTTAAAGTATTGGAATCTCCTTGTGAGGATGAGGAAAATTTTGGGGGTATCTGGGGTCATGGAGGAAAAAAATATAAGGTAGAAGAATGTAAAGTGGAAAATTCATATGTTTCTAATAAAACTTTGAAGGCGTTGGTTGATCCTATTGATAACGAGAATGGTGTTGGTATTAAGGTTGATGTTATTGATGGTGTGTGGTATGGTGGATTAGGAGTTATTAAGAAAAAACTTTAGAAGGAACTTAGGTTCCTTGGTCCTTCAAATTCTTTGACAAGGCATAAAAAACAGGAGATTTTAATAAGAAAAGAAGTGGGGGTCCTTCCCACTTAATGGGAAAATGTGTTCTTTGGCCTTTTGGAATTGTAGATGGGCCAATAAAAGAGAAGCCTCTCTTTATTTGAAGGGGTTTGTTAGAGACTGCAACAAGTTTTGAGTTGGTATTGTTGAAAGAAAAATTTCTTCTATTGATAGATGTAAAGTTAGAGAAGTTATGGGTAACGATTGGGATTTCTTTGTGGTTCCTTATGAAGAATTGTCTGGGGGTATTTTGGTTTTATGGAGGTCGGATTTGGAATTTTTTTCTTTGGTAGATTATTCTTCTCAATGTGTTATTGGGAAGTTGAATGTGGCTAATAAAGGTATTTGACTTATATCTACTGTTTATGGTAATAAAGACTTGTATAATAGAAGAAAGTTGTGGGATTGTTTTTTTTTTCTGGAAATAGACAAAATTTGCATTAAAAAACTAAAAAGCAACCTACAAAGTACAACCTAATGATTCATCGTCTAACAGTTTAACAAACAAAGGAGGAACCTTATTAATGTAAATATCCTCCAAAAAAAAAAGAACTAAGAATTTCATAGTTAGCACATAAATCTGCTAACTTATTACACCTTCTCTCTATACAATTGAAAATGTCAAAATTAAATGCTTTAGTAAACGAGAAATATTCTATACCTTGTCCACCTTTTTTGAATGCTTTATGAATGAACTTGATGATGTTATCATTATCGCTTTCAATGATAAGTCCTTCATACTAAAAAATCCAATCTTTGAAAACATTTTTTATGGAGGAATGTTTTTATGGAGGATATAATTAGAAGCTCCAAATAAGAGATATCCCAATGTATACATTTTTTGCCATAAGCTAAAAGAAATCTACCTTTGTGTTCTCTAAATACACCACCAATTCCCCCTTTGTAGGACGGTAATAAGGCTGCATCAATATTGATTTTGATCAAATCGGGTGGAGGAGGATGCCAGCAATTTTCCAATAGAAAATGCTGATTAGCACACAACCGGCCCGAATTCAAATAACTAAAGGAATTAGATGCTCCTACATAACATACCGATTAAGCTTCAATGAACAATGAACTTCTTTCCAATTTCCCATGTACCAATTCATTCCTCTCCTTCCAAGTAAAATAGATAAAAAAGTAATAGTTAAGCAATAACCCCTAATGGCTAGAGAGAGAAGCAGTAAGAACTAGAGAGAGAAAGTTCAAATTCTGGTTTCGCAATTTTTTCATCTGGTGATCTTGCAGTCAGAAATCCATGGAGGTGGATGTCCATCGATCTTCGACGGACAACCTGGATCTGATGGATGAAATTTCAAAATCATCGATGGATCTTGTGGAGGAAAAAGCTCTCAAAGGGAAAAATTGTTCAAGAAAAGTCATGGATGAAGATGAGGCACGAAGAAGATGATCAAGAGGTATGTTGGTGATTAATGAGAATATCGGCAATGTCTCTAAAGTTTTCCAACATTTTGTCGGAAAAGGTAAATCGGTTGAATCGAGTTCTGTAAAAAAAACTCTAGTTGCCTTGAATAAGATTGAATCACAGGAGGTTAGTCATGATCGGGAAGCTTCTTCTTTGGGAATGAATATTTTGTTCAAAGATTTGGAAATCCAAATGCTAAGGGAAAAAGCAAAATTACTAAGAATCCACAAATTTCTGAAAGCAATAATGATGTTCCGAAATCTTACAAATAGGCGATACAACCGGAAGTGGAGTCAGAACAGATTAAGGAGGCAAGTGCAAATCAGATTGTTGATCAATTGACTGAGAAGATGAATGGTAAGCCGACGTCTGGTAATGTATGGAATAGAAAACCATACATCAAATTAAATTTCAGTGAAGAAGAAATAATTTTAATTGAAGATGGGAAGGCTGTTCAATTAAATAAAGAAGCTGAAAAAAAAAATGCTAACCTTCTGGGGAAGTCTTTGGTTTGCAAGGTGTTCGGTAAAGACATAATTCGTCAGGTTGTGTCATGGGAACTTAGAAGACAACGGGCTCAGTTTGATAGTTTCCATTTCACCACTTTGGGAATGGGGTGGTTTCTGTGTTCATTTAAAACAATCGAAGCCATAGAAGGAATCCTTACGGGAGGGCCATGGTTCGTTAATGAACACATCATTGGAATGGATCGATGGTCACCGAAATTCTCAGCGTCTACTATGGAAGGGCTTACATCGCCCATATAGATACGAATGCCTCATCTGTCGTTGCAGTGCTGGGATGAAAACAATATAACAAGAATCACATCAAGAGTGGGGACACCATTAATGTTAGATGGAAACATGTTCAATTGGGGGAGAAGAGAATTCGCCAGGGTCTGCGTCCGAATATATCTTGATCATAAACTATAAGTAGGAGCTTGGGTGGAAAGCATGGGAGGAAGATTTTTTCAAAAGTTTGAATTTAAAAGAATTTTAAATTTTTGTTTTGACTGTGGAAAAATCGGACATGTTAGAGAAGATTGTAATAAAGCAGAATCTGTTGAGAACAGGAACTCTGCTAAGGAGATATCCCAGGATTCAAAGCAGTTAAAAATAGAAGAAGAAAGCAAGACCTATGGCCCTTGGGTGTTGGTGATCAACAAGAGAAAGAAGCAAAATATAGTATACAATAAGGATATGGCTAGGAAAATAATTGCTAAGAAGGTTCAAAACAACAACAGTTGGAAGCTAGTGGAGTTGGAAATTATAGAAAAACAAAGAAATAACCTGACTGAAACATACCCAATACCTCAGACTCAGGAAAATCTCCTGATTGAAGAAGGTGAGATCATCAGTTAAAATGTGGATGCCTTTGATTCTAAAAGTAACAAGTTTGATAATCATGATCATTATGGCAAGGATGGAAAGAAGACAGATTTTTCAATGGAAATAAATGAAAACAGAGCAAAACAGGAGGTGCCTCTTACAAGTAATCCCTTTGAAATTCTGGAAGAAATTGATGAAGAACAACCAGTGAATTTCTGACTAAAAAGGAGGAGATACAAGCTGAGAACAATAGTGAGGTTTTGGAAATTAAACACCCAAAATTCAAAGAGCAAGTCGAAAACAACATGGTGACCTCCAAGGTGTCTAGCGGCAAAACCAAACTTGTTAAGGAAATGACAATGCTTGGACCCCTTAAAGGGAAACATAGTATGAGGAAAGGTGAAGAAGGAACTGACAAGGTGGGGCCTTAAACCCAAAACCTAGTTAAAATGTCTTCAATTTTAGTATGGAATCGTAGGGGAGGAAAAAAGAAAGCTGTCTCCCACTACTTAAGAAACATGATAGTAGAAAATGGTCTTTTTTTCATTGGTTTGTTAGAAACAAAAATGGAAAATTTGGGATGTGATGATGTCATGAAAATGGTGGGGAATGATTGGGACTTCCACCATGAAGCGGTGTCAGGAACTTTAGGAGGAATCATAGTTCTATGGAAACATAGAATAGCATCGTTCAAGGTGACTGTTTCATCCAAACAATGTATTATTGGTGAGCTTATTACTCCAAAAGGTAATATAGTCAAATTGTGCATTGTGTATGGCAATAAAAACCTATATGAAAGAAGAAAACTGTGGAAAATGATAGAAGAAAATATGAACTATGAAGAGCCGTGTATTGTTGGAGGTGATTTCAACTGCCTAGTGAACAACAGTGAGAAGCTTGGAGGGAAGAATTTTGTGTTCTCTCAAGGCCCCCAAGAAATGAAGGAATTTATGACTAACAATGATTACCATGACATTGGGTTTAATGGTCCCAACTACACGTGGTGTAACAACAAGATGGTCTTGCAGGAATTTGGGAAAGGTTAAATAGAATTTGGTTAAATTCTAAAGCAATTATGGAATTTTCAAATGCAGTTATTAAGTATCTTCCAAGAATTTCTTCTGACCATTTTCCTGTTCTCCTCCATATTATTAATAAAGCCAGAAATAACAATAGAGAGATCAGGTTTGAAAACATATGGTGCTCGTATGAGGTAGCTAAAGGCATCATAACCAAAGCTTGAAGAAAAAATGACTTTGGTAATGCAAATGAAATTTTACAAAGGAAAATCAAAAGATCTCCTAAAAACCTGTTCTTTTGGAGTAAAATAAAGTTAAAAGAGCTGAATTTGAGGAATCAGGCGCTTAAGCAGGATAATCTGGAGCTACAAATAGAGAAGCTGCTGAAGGAGGATTTAGCCAGGGAAATCTTATTCTCCTGAGAAGCTAAGTTGCTGAATTTAATTCAAATTTGGCTAGAATCTCTACGTGGTTGAGACAAAGATCTAAATGCCAGTGGATGGAAGATGGCGGAAATAACACTAGATATTATCACACTTATGGTACTGCCAAGAAGAGAAGCAATCAAATTCTGCAAATTGCTCGGGAGGATGGAACATTGGTTTCAAACCAAGAAGATATCCATGAAATTATGGAAATTTTTTCTCTAACAAGTGGTGCAAACGTAGCTATGACTTGAAGAATTGGCGAATATTCAAAAGCTCTGAATGCATTCAGGAAAATTCTAGAAGCCGATTTCACTAAAGAAGAAATGAAAGAAACTCTTAATAATATTGGAAACAATAAATCACCAGGAGCAGACGATGCTAATTCCTATTTTTTTAAGAATTATTGGAACATTGTGGAAGGAGCAACATGGAATTATATTGATGAATTTTTCAAAATAGGGGAAATGACAGAGCAATGGAAGGAAACTGTGGTTGTTCAGATACTGAAAATTCAAAATGCTAAAGATTGTTCCAAGTTCAGGCCAATTTGCCTATGTCAAATGATCTATAAATTGGCAGCATGTATGATTCTAAATAGATTCAGTAATTGCCTCCTGAAAGTCATTTTTGAATACCAAGGAGCATTTGTGCGGGGCAGGAGCATTTCGGATAATTGCCTGATTGCACAGGAGATTATCTGTAAGATGAAATCATATGTTGCTAAGCCTGGTTATTTTCTTCTGAAGCTCGACATGGAGCAAGCATACGATTGTATGTGTTGGGAAACTCTAAAGCAAGTTTTGAAGCTAATTGGTTTTCAAAGAGATTATCAAATTTGATTATGCAGTGTGTTTCAAATCCGAAATTCTCTATAGTGATTAATGGAAGAAGAACTAAGTGGATCAATACTTAATGCGGTTATAGGCATGGGTGTTCTCTGTCTCCAAGCTTGTTCATTTTATGCTATGATCTTCTATCTAAAGCTCTCAATGAATATAAGGAGCAATTGGGGATTAGACTAGCAATGAATGCAGATAAGATAACACATTTAATGTTTGCAGATGATGTTCTAGTGACAGCTGAAGCATACAGTAAAAATGTGAGAAAGTTGAAGAAAAATTTCAAAAGCTATTGCAGCTGGACAGGCCAAGCTATCAATTCTCAGAAGTCTATGGTTTTATATGGCAGGAAAGTCTAAAAAATTAGAAGAAGCAAGCTGAATAAAATTATGGGATATAAAGAAGTCAAAGAAGTCTTCAACTTGGGTATTAAATTGGATTTAAGAAGAATGATGGCGGAAGACTATAGCACCACCATTGATAAAGCGATGAGTAGACTAAATTTTTGGGGAGCTAGGAGATTATCACTAGTTGTTAGAATTTTACTTATCAAAACAACCTACTTAAACATGATTTCCTACCAGGTAGCTCACTCTCTCATTCCTAAAAGCATTTTGATGAAAATTGACAATTATGTAGGAATTTTTTGTGGCACAAAGAAAATGGCAAACAAGGTTTGCACTATATTGCTTGGGACACTCTTTGTCTACTCACCAGTTAGGGGGGTTTGGCATCCATGGAGCAGCGGGAAGACAGGGTCCATTAAGAGCGAGAATTGCATGGATGTTTTTATAGAACAATAATTCTCTGCTCTATAAAATTCTCCACAAAAAATTTGGAGACAAAATTTGGGATGAAGGCATGAATAGAGGAGCTACAAGTGCTTGGAAGATTATCAAAGATGGAATTAATTCTCTAAAACCAATTGTTAGATTGAAGGTAAATAATGGTCGCAGTATCAATATTACTGCTGACAACTGGATTTTAGATAGATGCCTCATTAAATGGCCTGCTACGTGCAACACTATTGATATTGCTGATAAGAAGGTTTCCTTTTTGATGGATGAGGATGGTAAGTGGAATTTAGATAAATTATCAGAATTCTTTTATGAAGATATGATAGAACTTATAAAACAAATGGAAAAAGGGGTGAATAATATAGAAGACAGGATTGAACTTATTAGTACCAATACAGGGAAAACTATTTCAGCTTTATATGCGGAAGCTAACAATTTATAGCTTGATAGTAAGTACAGTAATCATAAGTGGCTGAAAAAACTAAAATTGAACCAGGAAGTTTATCTTTTCTGGTGGAAAGCATTGAACGGTGCATTACCATTGAATGATTGGCTATGTTATAGAAGACTTGCTAACACTTCTGTTTGTCCTAGAGGTTGTCATGAGAATGAAGACATAGAACATGTTATCATTATGTGCAGCAAATTAATGGATTTATTACAGAAACTGAGAAATTGTGGATTCAATGTCCATTTATTTCAAAATCTTGAGAACTAATATTTGATCTTACAAGTGCTATATCTTGAATTGCAACTCAAAATTAAATTCATTAGAAAATCTAATTTTTCAAAATTTAAGGTGTGATTATAACTTAATCTAGTTAAAAATGTCAATCTCATGTCTCTTGTTAGACTAACAATATTATTATTATATTATTATTATAATTTTGATGTTTTCTTATTTTTTTACTTATGTTGTCAATATAAATATTACTCTACTTAGAGAAATTTGAGATTTTAGATTATTGATTCTAGAAAGATCAAGATTACGCTTGAAAATGTACAAATGTATAAAAATCAAAAGAATGCTCAATGGTTCGCAATGTGAAAAAGAGGCACAAAATAAGCCTACAAGTAAAAATATGCACAAAATTGTGCGATAAATATTATAAAGATGCGCAATGCGCCACATGTGGTAGTTGATTATTTCCCTAATCTTTTAATCTTTAAATTCAAGTTAATCTTCTAGAAGATTTTATTTAGTATTGAAATTTGAAATATAAAATTATATATTCATCTACTTTGCAATGATTTTGTTTATCTCAATTGTCTAAATTGACTCATGATTCTAATATTTTTTCTCGTATCTATATTATATCTCTTCTTAAATCTTATGAATCATTCTATTTCTCTAATGTTCTTTAATTTTATTTGTAAAATATATCTCAATCTCTTTCAAAGGATCAATTATTAAAGAGTTATCATCTTACTTCTAGCATTTCTTTAGTTGTTCTTCTTCTTCTCTTTTTGCTGTTGTCAAAAGGGGGAGAAAATATTGTTCGTATATTCGTAATGTAACATTTAGTTTAATTATTGTTTATTTTTGTTTTAATGATTTTTTTTTTGCTTTGTGTTTAAGTGAGTGCTTTGTGTTTAAGTGACTGCATACAAATTTTAAAAAAACAAAATATTTATGTTCAAATACCTCTTATTCTCACATACTTATCAATTCAGAGGGAGTTTAGGAGATACTTAAGAACTTGAAAATTTTACAAATAATAATTGTTTTTCCATCATCAAAAAGGGGGAGATTGTTAAGAGAGTTGCTACTTAGCTTTTTCATGTCTTACATTCTTGCAACTTGTATAGTTTTGATGATTCCAAATATTATTGTTCTTAATTATTATTTTCTCCTAATATTTTTTGGAAGAATTGTTTTTGCTCTTGTGTGGACTAATATTTTAGGATAATCATACTCTAGACTAATGAAAACTTCAAATCAAATTTAGCATAACATATTTTGTAAATTGAAGTATGTATTTTTCACTTTATTGAGTTTGAGAGAGTGTGATTGTAATTGAGAAACCTAGCACACAACACTAAGGGAGATCTTTAAAACTTAAATTTTTTTCTACTAACCGTACAGGATGAACCATGTTCGTAAAGGATGATCAGGTCAGTTATACCCCTTGAAGAGCAATGGAACAAACAAAAAGTGAAGAATTTTATCTAAGTCCTGATCGTCAAGATGAAATTCCATATTCGTCTTTGGATGATGTCCTCTGATTTCTCACTTTGAACTATTCGTCCAGATGAAATATTCAGTTCATCCCTGGACGATGTCCTCTAGACCTATGACATAAACTGTTTGTCTAGGCAAAATACATAGTTCATCCCTGGATGATGTTCTATGGACCCATGATTTGAATTGTTCGTCCAGATGATTTACCCTATTCATCCCAGGACGATGACCTCTGATCTCATGCTTTATTCTGATCATCCAGATGAACTTGCACATTCGTCCCAGGATGATGTGCTCTGTTTCTTAACCTGGAGAGTCGTCCTGCAGCTATCTTTCAATGAGGTTGAAAATAACTGTTAGTTCCGGATGAACCATGTTCATACGGGATGATGATCGGGTACGAAGTCATTTCATACCAATACATATTGGGGTTCATATGCAATAGTTTTTACACTGTTTGTACATTCAAATTTTGATCGTACGGGATGATCAAGTACGCATATAATTAAATAAATTGCATTTTTTAGATGATTTTTCGTGTCTTTCATATAAAAGGTCCAATGTAAACTATACTTTAATCTTTTTGTTCATTGATCTTCATGCTTACTGAAAGAAGAGTGAAGGAGAGAGTAAGAGAGAGTGTTTGAAGGAGAGTTCTTACCATTGGAGCGTGAAGGATTCTCTTGGTACTCAAAGGTAAGGATCTCAACTTTGTGAATTATGATTACTTCACTCATTTCTCTTGTCCTTCTGGATTTCTTGTGAGAAGATCTTTCAAGAAGATCCAGTACTCTGCCGACATTTGGAAAAGTGTGAAAGGACAAAAGATTCTCTGCTGACACTCGGTGTACTTTAAAAGGATGAAAGGTTGTCTACTTACACTTGGAGAGTTTGAACAGCGGAAAGGTTCTCTTCTTACACTTGGAGAGTGTGAATAGCGAAAAGGTTCTCTTCCTACACTTGGAGGGTGTAAAAGGACGACGGTTCTTTGCCGCACTGGGTAGTGGTGGAAGAGAGTTTTGTGAAGGCTTCTCCTCCCTGCTGTGGGGGCAAAATGAGAGACACTATTAGTATTAGTGTAATACTCGGAGGGTGCCTCCGGGGAGTGGATGTAGGTCATGTTTGACCAAACCACTGTAAATCTTATGTTTTTTATTTTCCGCTACTTTTTTACTTTACTGTTTATGTCGTTAATCTGTGGTTGAAAAATCCCTAAAAATTTTCCTTAAAGTGTTTTGTTTAGGTTTAAAATTTAAGAGGGCCTAAATTTTTTAAATTACCAATTCACCCCTCCAAGTATAATTTTTAAATTACCAATTCCCCCCCCCTCTTAGTTAGCCGCTGGGATATAAGATTAGGTCTAACAACCTAACTCATAATTAACAAGTTTAAACAACTAATTAATTCTCCAATATTCAAAAACAAGATTAATATGAGAAGGTGAAACATAAATACTAATTGTATTAGCAACAATGAAAGCCAAACTATCTTCAATTCAACCATTATTAATTTTATTTCTACTCTTCCAAGAAAAGATAATAGATGAACAATACATACTTGCAATAAACAAATTTGAATTTGCTAACTTTTCCAAATCCTTATGACATTCCTCAAGCAACTAGAAGAATTGAATAACAAATCACCAATTATTAAGATACACTATATCCTTAATGAGCTTTACTCAATTGACTGCAATGTGTTCTAAATTTTTAGCCAAAATACAACCTCTTGGACATGCATTATAGTCAAGTATTCTCCTATACATAGAAAATTATTTGCTTTTTTTTTTTGAAGAATGCAAATAGCAATTGATATGAAAAGAACTAGATACAAGCTAAAGTAAAGGCTCACACTCCTTTAGTAAAGAACAAAGAGAAGAAGGAATGTTAGCAAAAGGGGAGCTATCAAAATAAAAGTTGCTATCTAATGCTAAAGTAGCACACATATCGGCTACCTTATTACAATTCCTATGAATATGGTGTAGAATTACCTTATTGAAATCAACCAAGAAGATAAGATCGTCCTCCAACCGATTGTAGTATTGCCATTTAGCTTTATTCAAAGAATGTTGAATGAATTTGATAACATTGACGTTATCCCCTTCAATTATAACCACTTTACTTTCTAGCATCCACGGTTGAATGAATCTTCTAATAACTATCACAGCATCCAATTCAAGGTGAACGATATCCCAATGCATTTTCCTTTCTCCAAATGCAATCAATAATCTCCCTTTATGGTCACGAAAGCATCCATCAATTCCAGCATCATAAGAAGTAAGGAAAGTAGCATCAACATTGATCTTAGGTGCAAAAAGTTCAACCAAGCGGTGGAGGGTGCCAAAAGTTCTGAAACTCCCTTGGGAGATTAGCACCCTAGCTATCTATGATTGGATTAGAAGATTTAAATGCTGAATACATCACATTAGCAGCTGTAACTGCAATAGAACTTGCAGATTTTCCATGGTTAACATCATTTATATTCCTCCAATTAAAGTATACCATTGTACAGTACATATTAGCAATATTAGGTGCAAAACTAGCAAGAGTCTTTGATTCCCATAAATAATTAGTCAGAGAATTAAAAATAGGTATGTATAACCCCCATTCTTGAATCTTTATAATAACATCCCGAAGATGTATGCAACGGACAGCAATATGCTCCAGATTTTCAGTTACCTGGCAGCCCCTAGCACATAAGTCCACATCTTTAAGCTTCCTATACTTTAAGAAGTCATTTGTAGGAATAGCTTCTTTACTCATTCTCCACCAAAACAATTTAGTCCAAGCTGAGGTCTCAGCTTTTTTAACCAGTTATAAAATCCCATATCATCACCAATACTACTATATTTGCTGAAAGCCTCAGTTGCACGAGCAGTGATAGATCTGCCGAATAATACACAGATTTCTTCCAGGTAATCCTCTTCTGCACTTCTGTCAATCGGAATTTGTAGAATGGTAGTGATAAGTTCACTCTGGAAGTAGCCTTGCACATGGAGATTCTAGCCACCATTCTCATTGATGAAAGATTGAGTTTTAGCCCTTCTAACTCCAAAAAAAATTGCATTGATTGGCCATTCATTCAATCATTTATCAAGAAACCAAGTATCATTAATAATATCTATATTCTTACCATTAGCAACTCTCCACCTTAACAAAGGTTTTAAGTAATGGGCACCTTCAATCAAAATCTTCCAAGCAATTTAACTACCATTCCTACTTTTAGCTTCCCACAACTTATCTCCATATTTGACTGAAATAACTTGATATAATAGTGAATTCTGATTTTGTAGGAATCTCTATGACAACCGTGCTTTCAAAGGTCCTGCTCTAGTAGCCGCCGAGGGGAAGTTCAAACCACCTTTATCATATGGTTTGCACAGAGTATTCCAACCAATATAATGCATACCTCTCTTACCATTCCCCTTATGCCATATAAAATTTCTACAACATTTATCAACCTCTTGTAATACTTTCATGGGGACCAAAGTATGAGTAGAGGCAAAATTAGGAAGAGTTAAAAGAGAAGTCCTAGCAAGAGTAAACTTACCTGCCAAGGATAGATTTTTACTTCCCCAAGAATTCAGCTTATGCATCACCTTATCTAACAAAAACTGAAAATTAGATTTCAGAGCTTTCCTCATCATCATCTTGATGCTTAAGTACTATAAATATTGAACAGTTTTAAATCCCATAACATTCTTTACTCGGGAAGCAGTAACTCTACTCATTCTTTTGCTGAATAAAATTTGAGATTTAAAGTTATTGATTTTCAAACCTGTCCAGGAACAGAAATCCATAACAATATTTTTTAGTTTGATAGCCAGCTGGGCAGTAGCTTGGGAAAAAATCAGCACGTTGTTAGCAAACAGTAAATGCTTCACCTTAGGAGCACGTTGTGATACCTGAATTCCCATATCATGACCTCTTTGTGACATGGCTAAAGAGAAAAGTTGAGAGCAAAGGATATAAATATATGGCGATAATGGGCAACCTTATCTAAAGCCATTCGCTGTAGTAATCCATTTGGAAGCTCTTCCATTAATGATGAAAGAAAATCTAGCACTTCTTATACATTCCATAATAAGCCTAGAGATTTTCATTGGCATGCCAAACATATTTAAAACTTGGGCTAAAGAATCCCAACTCATACTGTCATAAGCATGCTCCATATCAAGCTTAACCACCATTAACCCATTTTTTCTTTTCGAAATTCTAAGCTTATGAAAAATCTCATGAGAAAGAAGACAATGGTCAGACATAGAACGACCATTGAATGCAGCTTGTTCTTCAGTGATACACTTGGAAATATAACTCTTCATTCTATTTAGAATCATGGTTGCCACTATCTTATAAGTTGTTTGACACAAACTTATAGGTCTAAAGTTAGATGGAACAATAGGCTTATTGATTTTAGGAATCAGGACAATAAGTGTATCCTTCCAATCATTATACATGCAACCAGTTTTGAAGAAATTATCAATAGCCTTCCAAGCATCCTCCTCCACAATTTTCCAATAAAATTTGAAAAAAGAAGTTGTGATACCATTAAAACCAGGGGATTTGTTGTTACCTTGACTGAAAATAGCTTTAACCATATTTTCCTTAGTGAATTCTACATCCAAGAGCTTGGCATCTTCATGGGATATTCTCAGATTTTTCGGAACTGTAGGCCATCCAGTAAGCTTAAACTCCCTAGCTATCCATTTCTTCATAAAGAAGTTTTAAAACACTTCTTCAATTTGATCAAAATCTTCAACTACCACGTTATTATCATTTCTGATTTGCTAAATCAAGTTTCCATTTCTCTTGGCTGAAGCATACTGATGAAAGTATCTGAAATTTGTATCGCCATCTTGCTTCCATCTGCTCTTAGCTCTTTGATTCCACCAAGTGGACAATCTTCCCAAAGTCACATTTAGTTCTTGAAATTTTTTTTTCAACTGTTTAAACTTATCAGCCGTGAGACCAACATTTGCTTCTTCAAGCTACAGTTGCAAAATATCCCTCTTCAACTCAATTTTCAGAGAGTTCAATTCCTTGCACTTATTTTTGTTCCAGAAATAGAGAGCTTTCAATGATCTCCTTAATTTTCTTTGAAGGATTTCAGCATTATTACCAAAATCAGCTTTCCTCCATGCCTTTAAAATAATGTTCCAAGTAGCCGGATAGGATTTCCAAGTGTATTCAAATCTAATAAATTTTGATTTCTGACTTTGAGGCTCAATCATGTTAAGAGCAATGGGAGCAAGATTCGAAGCCACTCTAGATAAGTGATGAACCTTAGCCATTGTGATTTTATGTAAAGCTGTAGAATTTAGTAAACACTGATCCAATCTCTCCCAAATTCTTGAAGTGTCTTCTTTGTTATTACACCAAGTAAAGATGGGACCCACAAACCCAATGTCATGGAAATCATTATTAACTTAGAACATCTTCATATCTTTAGGCCCTTTAGAGAAATGGAACCTCTTCCCACCCTTCTTATCCTCCTTAGAGAGGATGCAATTAAAATCTCCTCCCATGATGACTGGATTATCACCTATCAAACAACCATCAAGGTCTTACCAAAGATTTCTGTGGGTTTGAACGTCCCTCCCTCCATAAACAGTAGTAATACTCCATTTACCCAAAGCATTAATGTTGAGAGTTCCCAAAAAAAATTGGGAAGAATGATTAATGACTTCAAAGGATGCCATAGTTCTTTTCCACAAGACCAGAATGCCACCTGACTTACCATTCGTAGGATGATGGAAATAATCCCATTCATTTTTGATAATCATATTGATATCACTTCTGTCAAGAGAAGACATATTCGTTTCAGTAAGACCAACAAAAAAACCTTCATTGTCTTTCACAATCTCCCTAAGATATAAGGAGGCTTCTCGCTTTCTAGCCCCCCTACAATTCCAAAAGATAAGGGAAGCCATTAATTAACAATAGGGGAGTCATCCCCTATCATTTTATTGGTTTTATTCTCACCTCTCCTCTTTCTTTGATCTGTTTCCTGTGGTCCCAATGAACTCAACTCCTTGGATAATTTGACTTTGCCTGAGTTTGATAAAGGTATCGCTATATCCCGTATCTTGCACTGTATTTGCAATAATCACATTTGGAATAAGAGAAATAACATAAGAGCTCTCCTTATTTGATTCACAGTGCTTTCCATTAATAGCCATCTCAATGACTTCCCCTTCCTCCAAATCATTATCCAGAGTTTGAAATCTATTCAAACCGGTGGATAATCCCTGAATCCTCTTCTCTTCAACACCACTTATAGCTTCCAGAATGATAGACTCTCCTTGCAAATCTGCTGACATACCTGGTTCGCTCAACAACACGACATCCTTATTAATATGATTCAAATTTGCAACAGGTTTATACACCTGTTTAACTTGAACATTTGATCCAACGTTCCTGTTTGCATACTTGAATCTTATGTTATTGAATTTAACGTGGATCCATGGCCCATAATGATCATTTCCTTGCTGTTGTAGACCTTTATTAAAAGAATCATTAGTTTGTTTCAAACCTTCATTTGCATCAGGTAAATTCTCCTTCTCCTTAGCCTGTTCTGGAATCACCTCTGGACATAACGCTTTGTTGTGTCCCACCCTTCCACAGTGATAACAGAGAGAAGTTAACTTCTCATATTCCACCATTTGAAATGTTCTTCCATGTATCCCTTCTATCCACACTCCCTTGGGAAGTTTCTTTTCGAGATCAATACACACGCAGCACCTAGCGTATTCCCTCTTCCCCCATTTGAAAGAGTTCCCATCAAGTAAAATAGGAGTTCCTTCCATGGAAGCTATCATAGAAATATTATCCTCATCCCAACAACTTAATGGCAGACCCGAAAATTGAATCCAAATCGGGGATGTGATACCTTTTAAAGAATCAGTAGAAAAATAGGGAGACCACCTATACGTATCGATAATGTGATTATCAATATACTAGGGCCCTCCACTAAACACTTCCTCCATGGATTCTTTGTTAGGAAAGGAACACAAAATCCAGTTACGACCCAACATCATAAGATGAAAACTGTCAAACCTGCTCCATTGGCGTCTAAGCTCTTGACTACAAACAGAGAAGGGTACATCCTACCCAAGCACCTTAATCACCAATGATTTCTTCAAAACCTGGGAATTAGCCATTTCCTTATCTGAATTAAGCTTGACTGCCATTTCATCTTCAGATAGTTGAATGGAATTCTTATTAAAATTCAACCTAATATGTTGAGTCTTCTGCCATGCCGACATGAAATTGTTACGAGGACCCGAATTAACCTTCAAATCATCAGCAGCATCCACAACGTTGTCATCTCATTCAAACGCTACCGATAGATCTTTAAGAACTTGTTTATGAACTCCCGCTTCTTGCATTCCCGTAAACTTGTTAACCTTAAGAATTAATTTTGAAGACGACGAAGGCTCTGTACCCAAATTCCCCAAACCTGACTTTAATACCTCCACATTATTACAATCATCAAGAACATCTTTTCCTTTGCCGTCCACAAGTTCTGGCCTAAAAGGAGGTAGAAATCCCTCATTAATAACCAGAAAAGAAGAAGTTCTTGCTGTTCCTTGATCACCAATGAGAACACTAATGATCTTGTTATCAAACGATTTTATTAGAGCATAATGAGATGGATCAACAATCTGATTACCGCTGGCAATCCACTGCCAATGGTCCGGAATCGTCATCTACCTTCAACGATCCGAACACAGAAAACCCATGAAAACCAAAATCAAAAAATAAGAAGATGATTCTCTCTCTAGAAAATCCCACAGCTTCTCTCTCTTCCTAAATCATCATTGTTAAATAGCTCATATATTAGAAAATTATTTGCTGAAATTGCATTATTGGTTAGTCGCCACCCAAATAATTCAACAAGATGTCATAACTTCAAATGTTTTATCTAATTCTGATACTTTTCTTCCACAAAATCTTCACCCAAATTTCTTGAGGCTAATGAAGTTATATATTTTCTTATATAAGCTCCAATTGATCTTGTTGTACCCTGGAATGGATGTTAACATACCTAATAACATCAACCAATTGTTCACCAAAGAATAAACATAGCTAAGCCTCATTCCATTTTCTATCCAAAATGAATTTATAAAGATAGTTACCAAGCTCAAATAAATCCACAACAAATGTTGTCCATTTTTCAATAATTCTATCCATAATCCACACATCCTTTATGATATTAATAGAATCACCTATAGAAACTTTCCATCTTACAATAGGACAAAGAAATTTTGCAACATTAAGAATTATATTCCACATTGCTAAACTATTTTTCTTTCTTTTAGAATTTAATATTCACATAGGAACTAATGAATCAGTAGGTAGAAATATAGGAAGAGATAGAAAAACTTATTTAACAAGAACAATCCTTCATGCATGAGAAATAAATCTATATTCCTAAGCATTAAATCTATTTAATGCTTTTTCCATGAAATTTTGAAAATCTTAAATTATCGTTCTCTTCAATGCAATCTTAATATGAAGATCATTCATTTCATTGATTACCATGAAACCCAAAAGTTTAAAAAAAAAATTCTTCCTCTTTCTTTTAACTAATTTACCAAACAAAATAAACAATATCAAAATATTGACCTTTTGTAAAGACCACTTGCAATAATCTTTCACAATACACTTCACTTTCTTCACACTCATATAATTTTCGACAATAATAATAATAATATCATCAGCATAAAGTAAATGAGAAAACTTTTGTGCATTTTAAGCCACTTTAACTCCAATTTTTCTTCCTCTTTAAGCAAAAGAATTTGATAAAAAATTCTTAACATATGATAAATATATAGGGAGACAAGGGACAACCTTGTCTAAAACCACATTTTGCCAAAACCAATTAGACTTGTTACCATTAACCATAATAGAAAATTTTTTATCTACCACACATTTAATAAGAGTTTGCAAAATTTAATTAGAAATCTGAAATACTCTAGAACTTAGTTTAAAGTAGACCACCCAATACGATCATAGGCTTGTTCTATATCAATGTTAATCGCCACTAGACCTTTCTTAGATTTAGAGAATCTGAATTTATTAAACACCACTTGAGCAAATAAAATATGGTCTAATAAAGAACAACCTTTAATGATAATAGATTAGTCTTATGAATTGATTTTGAAATGATAACAGATAATCTTTTTAACAACAATCTCTTAATAATCTAATAAGTAGAAAAACAAAGACTTATAGGATGGAAATTAGAGTAGACCAAAGTGTTTTCAATTATCTTTCTCACCTTTACAACTTGGAGTTAATATATTAAACATTTCATCATAAGTAGTAATTTCAGATATAATATAAATATAATTCTTACCAAAAACTTTAAGAATTGATGTCTCCTTCAAAAGTTAATTTGAATCTAAAATTTCTTGTGTTGTAACTCCACAATCTATAGCTTCATTTTAAATATTAACAACATGTTCTCTACTAGAACTTTTTGAAGCAGCACAAGGCGCTATCGTGATAACAAAATGCAACTTATTGAATTTAACAGGCTCAGTAATAGAAGGCTTAATCATTTTGTTTGTCTGTAATATGTGCTGAGCTCCGATGTTGTTTATTTTGGCAAAAAAATTGTTTCTTCTTTCAACCATAGTTAACATAAACCCAATAATAAGAAGAATTAACAACAACATTAGTATAAAAAGAGGATCCATTATTCAAACAAGATTTCTTTGAATTATAAACCTCAGAAAAAACTTTCTCAACATAAGAGTCCTTTATTATACATTCTTTACTAACATTACCCAATTTTTAACATTTAAATCATAATGTAGAAATTTTTTCTTGCTCAATTTTTGGGAAGAATCAACTTGCCAATCCTTCTACCCTAAAGCCCAATGGATGTTGATCCTACTTTAAAATCTGAACACAAACTCTTGCACATTTTCTTCTTTCCCATTGAAACATATTTCAATCAATCATTAGAGTAGTTCCAATTTTAAAAGCAATCCTTGTCACATTTATGTCATCCCAACATTGCAATGGTAAATGTTGCATTCTTATCCAGATAGGAGACGATATACCTTTCAATGATGTAGGAGACAACTTAGGAGACCATTTATCAATACTAATAATATGACCACTTACATACCAAGGTCCACCTATTTGAATAGATTCCATATCTTTCGATGACTGAAATGAAGATAAAATCCAACCCATACCAAGAAATGTAACGTGAAAAAAATCCAAATTTAGCCAAGTATCTGCACAATTTAGAAGAAATTATCTGAACAAGAATATTTGTTCCATAAACATTAATCACCATAGTGTATTTGCAACTTCATTAGGAACATGTAATTTCACCACAGTTCCATATTTTGTTAGAAATGATTCAACATTGGAACTGTCAACTTTAACATGAGGACATTTAACCCATGTTTTAACAAAAAGGTTTACAAAGTTTCTATAAAAAATAAGATCATTAGACAATGCTTCAATGTTGTTTCTACAATCATCTAAACACTTAATAGAACTATATATTGTGTCCATGAAAGTTAAAGTCACATTTAAGGATTTTTTTTAAAACTTCTTCTTTTAAAACAAATATAATTGGAATTATAATTTTTAAATCTATTAACATAGATATTCATCTCCAATGACGATAACGCTTCAGTGTCATTAGCCCCTTGATTGCATCCTTCTTCAAATTGAGGCATTCAGAAGAACGTGGACTTTTAAAAGCCATTTAATTAACAATCGATTTCCTTTTGCCAGCTACAGGAGAAATGTTCATATCGACATAAGAAGAATTATCATTAATGACCAAAGAAATTTCCTTCATAACTTTTTTTTGGGGATGGAGATTCACCATATCATTTAAAAGAATAGAACAAGTCTTAATAACCAAATGGAACTTTAGGGTCCACATGAGAACGAACACATGAGATAACCACATGAGATGGACAATGACCATCAACTGCCATAAATAAACTTCCAGCCAAAAAGTGGAAATTTAAAATTCAAAAAATAGGATTTTCTCTCACTAGAAAATGGGATTTTATCTCACTGGAAAAAGTGGAATTTTTAAAATAAAATAATGGTGTCTAATGAAACCATAGTTATCATGAGTTCTATATGTCCCATTTCTATATGATTTCAAATGAAATTATTCCTAATGTCTATATGCTTAGTGTGTGAGTGTTGAATTTGATTTTTGGTAATATATATGGCACCAATGTTATCACATATGATAGGAATGGTACCTACAGGTAGTGCAAGATTTAGGATATAATACTTTAGACATAAGACTTCAACAACGTAGCTTCCTAGAACTATATATTTTTCTTTAGTGGTAGATAGGGATGCAGAGTTTTGGTTTCAACTGGACTAGAGAAATAACAATTGTCCTATGGATTGGTAGGTTCATGAGGTATTGTTTGTATTTATATTAAATCCAACAAAGTCCAAGTCTGAATATACTATAATGTCAATATCTATGCCTAGGATTCAAAATACCTTTGTTTTGGATGCATACGATGTATCTATTAATTCTTTAAACTACTATCATATGGAATTCCTTAAGATCACTCCAAATCTAGAACAAACAAATACTCTAAACATTATATCAGGCTGCCTAGCAGTCAAAAACAAAAGTGATCCTACTATTCCCATATATTTTATCTGATCCACTAATTTTCCACTTATATCATCCTAATCTAATCAAATAGTAGAGCTCGTGGGTGTATTCATTTCTTTAGCACCTTCCATCTCACGCATCTTTAGGATCTCATTGACATTTTTTTTTCAAAAAGGAAGGTTCCATCATCTCTTTGCTTAACACTAAATTTAAGAAAGTATGTAAGCTATCCAATCATACTCATCTCAACTTCTTTACTCATTGTTTTTAAAATTTCATCATAAAGATTTTCATTTTTAGATCCAAATAATATATCTTCTACATAAATGTGTACAATGAGTAAATCATTTCCTCTTTCTTTAGGAATAGTGTGTTATCTACACTACTCTTACAAAGGATATATCTAGATGAAATGTGTTGAGCCTCTCATACCAAGCTCTAGGAGAATTCTTTAATCAACATAATGCATTTTTCAATTTATAGACATGAATAGGAAAGGTTGAAATTTATAATAAAGTGTTTTGTTCTACATTTGCATCTTCCTTGATAGCCCCATATAGGAAAGAACTTTTACTATTCTTTTAATAGTGTTTGAAGCCTCTAAAACATGAAAAATAATTATGGAACTCAAATAGCTTATAACAACACTACTAGGGAAAAAGTCTACTCAAAATCATTACCTTCAATCTGATTTTACCCTTTAGCTACTAACTTGGCTTTTTTCCTAATAAATACGTTAGATTTATTCATCTTATTCCTGAACGCCCACTTAGTTCCAACAACACTTTGGTCATTAGGTCTACTAATCAACTTCCATAAATCATTCCTAAATATTTAGTTCAACTTTCTTGTATAGTTTTTTTTTCTAATGAAACCCATAGAGGGGCCTATGCGTTAATTAAGAAAAAAGTACAAAGTCCTTAAAGTGATCTCAAGCTTACTAATGCTCAGAAGAGCAACACAATTAAAACCAAAAATAACTAAGAGCTTGATGTCCCTACTAAGCAAAAAGTATAAGAAAACCTTTGTACATTCTATAGTGCACAAGAATGAGCATAACAAAAATGATGAAAATAGGAAATAATAGCTTTGAGGTCCAGATTTCTATCCAGCTTCCTTTCCATATTGTCTCCACCACGAACACAGCTCCATTAATCCCAACAGAGCTAAATAAATTCCATAATAAATCAGGATAGGGACCACCATGAGAAATACCCATCCAGCTGAGAGAAAAGGAAAAGCAGAAGGAAAAGGGAAAAGAAATTAGCTGGCAACTCAAGGAAAAGGGCATTCAACCATAGCCAACAAGATACCAGTACAAATAGAAAATGAACATCAATAGGAAACCCAACCAAATAAACCTTCTTAAACACCAGGCAATAAAAAGAGCAAGACAACTAATATTGAGAAGGTTACAGAGAGGAGCCCCACCAAAGCAGAACAACGTGACAAACCTAGTAACCAAACCCACAGCCACCAATAGATCCTAAAGAACATAAAATTACAAAATAGTGATGAAATCATGGTACTCCGAAAGAAATAAAAAATCATAAGAAAAAATAAAATCTAGGATAATAAACATAAAGTAATATAACCAACCAGAAGAACCAAGAGACACCCACCAACCCCCTCCCCAAGCAATAGCAAAATTGATCATCAAGATGCAACACTCACCACAGACCTCCAAAAGCAATAAAAACAACCCCTAGGCACAGTCAAAGCCCTATAAATAATAGAAAATTGGACCAACTAAGAATAAAATAGAACAACAAGCCAAAATCTTCTTGGCAGCCAAATCCCCAAGCAGATCAGTGCTATCCAGAAAATGGATAGGCTGGACATCACATGTAGCAAAGCTACAACCTAGTTAAGAACAACACAGCCAAAAAAGAATAGGACACAGAAAGTGACCCGAAGAGAAAACTAGAGAACAAAACCCAAAAAAAAAAGCACAAATTAGGTTCTATCATAAGGCATAAAAATATTATCTAACATTAAAAGACCCCTTAGTGGAGCAGGTAGGTTAGTAGCAGTAACATCAGAAATACAGTCCATATCTTCCCGCTAAATGTCAAGCTAATTAGCACACACTAAACCAATATTACGAATAAGGGAAAAAGAAAAGTTTATAAAAATCAACAAATTATTAACATCTCTCGGAAGATAAAAAGGAGATGAGTTGCACACCGAATCCTCAATAACATTTAATAATTCAAAATAAGACTTAGAATCCAATTCAATAATAATGTTAGTGAAATCCAAAGGGATGAAAGGCCTTAAGCTATAGAGAAAAGCCAGAGTCACAACTTTGTTAACATCACAATTCTACAAAGGACCCATAAAAACCATAATGAAGCTTCCATAATTATCCCTGATAACCCCACCACAACCCGAAGAGGGCCCAAAACTAGCACCATCCGCATTAAGTTTATAAGAATTAAAAGGGGGTTTGTTCCAAAAAATAAGCCTAGGATTTATTGGAAGATGATCCTCCTCTAGCTTAATACCTAAAGTAGAAGTAATAGAAAGAAGGTTCTTAAAATTCTTGATATAAAGTAATTTAACGAAGTAAAGAGCAGCAACCTTGTCTTTCACATTCTAAATTATCCTATGGTGGTTCATACCAACACCATTAAAATAAGAAAAGGGATCATATTTATGATATGGCATTTAGACTTAATGAACCAATAATTAAGCAAGGCATAAATGGACATTTTATCATTAAAGTAATTTAATTGAAACATATCATCAAAATAAATCAATGTTTTAACAACTAAATGACCCAAAAGAAAAACATGAAGCATGGTCTCTAGGTGATAACAACAATGGCCTTTGGAAGGTAAAATAAATCATCTTTGAATTAAGTTATATTCTGTTGGAATAAACTTATCTAAGATTCTCCAAAGAAAGACAGCTACCATGTCAGGAATACTTTTATGCCAAAGCAAGGAAAAAATATTAGTAACCTCATTCTTAGCTCTAATGGCATGCCAAGCATCCTTGAGTCTAGAAGCACCATCTTTAGATAAATCACATAAAAGAACATTATCAGCTTCAGTATTAAGAGGCAGATTCAAAATTTGTTGAGTAATAGAATCAAGAATAATATTAACAACCTTGTCATAATTACAAAAATTATTAGAAAAGAGGAAATTCACCTTAACTGCCACATTAGATGAAGAGTTAGTAAAGGAGTCAATAGATAGAACTCATAACCAACAATCTTGCCAAAAGAATTTGTCACCACCAATAAGGCCCCAAAAGAGAAAGGAATCAACAAACCATTTAATTTTGCACAATCTTTGCAACACCTTAGAGTCACCTTGGTTAAAACACCGAGTAGTTGGATGTTTACCCACAAAATACTTAGCTAACATAAACTTCGCTTAAAAGTTCACTTTAGCATGAAATTATACCATAACTTGAATGAGAAAATATAAGCTAAATAATTCATACTTTTAAAACACAATGCCCCTTCATCCAAGACACCACAACACATGTCCCAAGAAGTCCAAATAATTTTGGAGTTGGTACTAGTTCCTTTCCAGAAAAAATTTATTAAAAAGTTTATCAATCCTGTTGCCAACTGCATTAGAAGGAATAAGGGTTTGAAAAATATAAACTAGAAAAGAACATCAAACATTACTGTTAAGAAAAAGATGACCCCCAAAGCTCAGGAAATTAGAATCCCAGGACAATAATTTGTTCTGGACATTAGTAATTAAATCATCAAAAAGGAAGGTCTTCTTTTTACCTTTAAAAAGAGGCACCCCAAGGTATTTAATAGGCAAATTACCATGTAGAAAACCAATAGCATTCTTAATGGCCAAAATATGAACATTAGGCACTTTCTTAGAAAGAACAAAGCATCACTTATGTTTATTTAGGGAAAGAACACTAACCATTTCAAAATGATTAAAAAAGTCCATAAGTTTATTAATTCTATTAATAGAAGCATTAGTAAAAATAATAAAATCATTCAGAAAATAAAGATTAGAAATAAGAAAACCCCCCAAAGTTATGAAATAGAGGCTAGGATATTTTTCAAAGAGATGAGTAAGGCATCTAGATAAATAATCAACAACAATAATAAAAAGAGCATGTGATATTTGATCAAACTGTCTATGACCTTTAGAATATTTAAAAAACCATTACTTTTAACATTAACAATGATGGAAATATTAGAATCCTGAATGCAATTCTTTATAAGGTTAATAAAATTCATGTCAAAATCAAACAAATGCATAATATTATAAAGGAATTCCTAATCAATGTTATCATAAGCCTTAGCAATATAAAGTTTTAAAATCAGATTTCCACCTCTCACCTTAACATCCAGATCTCGGCAAAACTCTTGAGTCCGAAGAATATTCTCAGTAATGCCCCTCCCTTTAACAAACCCCATTTGATAAGACAAGATAATTTTAGGTAAGAAAATAGTTAAACAATTCATAAAGATTTTGGAGAGTAATTTATTAAAAAATTACATAGACTAATTGGTCTAAACTCATTATAGTTACTAACATGGTTATTTTTGGGAATAAGAACAATAAAGGTAGAGGTAAAGAACTTAGGAATTTAATTACCAGCAAATAAAAACATTAATAGCAGAGTAAAGATCAATACTAATAATTTGTCATGTTTGTTGAAAGAATTTAGTGGCAAAACCATTCAGGCCATGAACAATCTGTTTGACCTCCTCAAGAGTACGGGTTTTTAGAGAGAAGCTCATTATATTCAAGAGAAATAAGATTAGGGATAATATTCAGGTTATAAATATAAGTAGGTCTAAAATCATTAGTAGGCCTAAAATCATTATTAAGGCATATTTGAAAATGATTAACAGCTAGATTAGTAATTTCCAAACAATCCTCAGTAATAGAGCCATCATCACGATTAATTTTATGAATAGAATTTTAACACATTTCCTCTTAACCAAAGCGTGAAAATATATGATGGAAAATTGCGTGAGAGAAGGATTTATTTTTTTCTATTGAGAGAAGGTCTGCATCTTTTCTAGTGAGAGAAAAGGAATTCAAATTTCTACTTTCCTATTTTATCGTGGGAAGGCTCTGATGATGGAGGAAGAGCACCGGCAATCACCGGTCATTATTCCTCCTTCACTTTGACTATCTTCATCCAATCCATAAGGATTTATTGGAATATTTGGAAACTTTAAAGATCGGGCACTACTACTGGAAGGAAGAATGTATAATGCTCAACTAAGGGTTTAGTCCACTAATGCAACGATCTTTTGCTGTTGAAGGTAAAGGGAAGTTGATTGTAGATAATTAGGTAACAACCAAATCTCCTAAACACATGGTGTTGATTCCGATTCATGGGTAGAATGATGTTTTTTTTTTTTTTGATAAGTGCACATATGCATTAAAGGAGAAAGAGCAGCGTAATACATGCTAATCAAATGCAGATCACATATTCCTTCTTCAACAGGTCGAACAAGGAAGAAGGAATATCTGAATTGGTAAAAGAAATAAAACAAAAGTTATTGTCTAAGGCAAGGGAGGCGCATAAATCAGCCACCTTGTTACAAATTCTAGAGGTATGTAAAAAAATCACCTTATTGAAGTCATATAGAAAAGAGATCTTCTCGGAAATCTGGTTGCCTTTCTTAGATTTCTTCATTGAATCTTGAAGGAACTTGATAACATTGTAGTTATCTCCCTCAATTATTAATCCTTTGCTATCAAACATCCAATCAGAAATGAAATCCTTCAAGGTAAAAACAACATCTAATTCGAGCTGATTAATGTCCCAATGAAGTTGCTATTTGCCGAAAGCTAGGAGCGGTTTACCCATGGAGTCACGGACAACACAACCAATACTAGCCAAATTTAAGTCAAGCAAGGATGCATCAACATTAATTTTAATCCAATCCGGTGGTGGGGGACGCCATGAAAGATCAAACTCACAATGGAGAGAGGCATCCCAATTAACCAGCATTGAATTCTTCTTAGTAGCCGTAAACAGGACATCGGCAGCAATCACAGAGGTTGGCAGCAATGGACCACCATGTTTGAAATTATTTCTGCAATTCCAGGAATAGAAGGAAACAGTGCAGTATATCTTTACAATGTCTGGACAACGATTCGTTAGGTGTCTTAAATGATGGAGACAATCCTCCAGCGAGCTGAAGATGAGAACGTTGATCCCTCATGATCTCAACATCTTGATGATATCAATGAGATACTTACAGTGATCCACAACATGAGCACTACTTTCCACTTCAGAGCATCCTCTATCACAAAGGTCATTATTTCCAATGCGTCTATACTTCAAAAACTCATTGGTGGGAATGGAAAACTTACCCAATCTCCACCAAAAAAGTTCAATTCTCGATCTGAGGTGCAGTTTTTGGAGTCAAGCAATAAAACCATAATCATCCAGTGAATTGAGGAATTTAGTGGATTCGGCAAAAGCTAGTGATGAGATAGATTTCCCATAATGTTGATAAAGAAGCTCCATATGATCCTCAACACCAACATGAATAATACAATTCTGGACAATTAGATTGACCAAGTTGGCATTAAAATGCTGCTTAAGTTCAGTCAGGTTCCAACTCCTATTATCAAGGATAAAGTTGTTAAGCACCAAGTTTTCAAGGTTGACACAATCAGTAAGCATTGGCCACTTGCTGAAACATTTGTCAAGTAGTCAAATGTCATTCATAACATTGATACACAACAGGAAAATCATTAATTTCCGGTGGAATTTTTCGACGGCTTTCCGGCGGCCACTTTTCCGGCGGCTTTTCTTTTCCGACTGCTTGTTCCCACGGAATTTTCAGGCGGCTTTTCCACTTTTCCGGCGGCTTTTGAAAATTAAAAAAAATAAATAAATTTTAAACTATTTAAATGATTTAACAAATAATTATTAAAAGTTAGTTATTTTTTTATTAAATTAATATTCATTTTAAAATTAATTAGTTAGTTAATTTTTTATTTCATGTTAAATATTATTTTTTATTTTAAATAATTAGTTCCTTTTTTTATAATTAAAAATAAATTTATTTAAGGTATCATTACAGTTTAAATAAAAAATATTCACAAAAAAATCGTATTTGCACCATTAGCAATTCGGTAGAGAGCTCATTTTTCCGCAAATTTGGCCCCTGTTCAAATCTCAGGGTCGACGCGGGCTGGGGAGCTTGAGCGCGGGTGATACCGACGACACGGCGGTAGCCGGGGGAGCGGGGGCGGCAGCGACGCGGCGGGAGCGGGGGTCTAGCCGGAAGCTGCCGGGGGCGCCGGTAGAGCGCTAGGTTTGCGGTCGCGGTGTGATTTTTTTTTTTAATTTGACCGCCGGTTTAAGACCGCTGGAAAGCCGCCGGAATAATTTTCCACCGAAAAAACCTGTCGGAAGTTATTTTCTGGCGCCATTTTTTCTGGCGGAAACGTAACCGCCGGAAAATCATAAAACCGCCGGAAAAGGCCGCCAGAAATGAGTGATTTTCCTGTAGTGATACAAGCACCATTGCCATTATTCCATTTGACAAAAGGCTTAAGGAAAGTAGTGTTAAGATAGTTGCTATTTGCATGCATTACATTTTTGGCAACTTATAAAGTTTTGATGATTTCAAACATTATTGTTCAAATGTGTAGTTATCTCCTAACAATTTTGGAAGAATTGTATTTGCTCTTGTGTATACTAACATTTCAGGGAAAGAACTCCAGACTACAAGGCTTCAAATTAAAATCAGCATGAGATACCTTGAAATTTTTGAAGCTTGCACTTTGCTTAGAAATCAAATTGAAAGGGAGTGATTGTAACTTGAGTGAATAAAAACATGCACACACAAATAAGGAGATCATATTAAATTTGTGTTGATCGTACAGGACAATTTTAGTTCGTACTGGACGATCAGACAGTTATCTCCTATAGAGCATATGGAACGAATAGAAATTTGCTCGAAAAATTTTCTAAGTCCTATTCGTCCAGGACGAAATTAATTTTCGTACAGTACGATTGGCTCTCTATAAAATTT